>NW_027194668.1:600000-764011 GCF_032444005.1 Ranitomeya imitator | reverse complement strand
CGAAATGACTTCTCCATGCATTTTATGCATTAGTAAAAGCACTATGATGAAAAAGTGTGATATGTTTTCAGGTATCTCCTATACTGATAGAGCCACATGCTCACCGGTTTGCCACATGATGTAGGCCTATGGGACTGAACAAGAAACCACCAAAAATATTAACCAGTCATCGTTCTCACAACACTGAGGACCAGTCATTCGAAATGACTTCTCCATGCATTTTATGCATTGGTAAAAGCACTATGATGAAAAGTGTGATATGTTTTCAGGTATCTCCTATACTAATAGAGCCACATGCTCACCGGTTTGCCACATGATGTAGGCCTATGGACTGAACAAGAAACCACCAAAAATTTTAACCAGTCATCGTTCTCACAACACTGAGGACCAGTCATTCGAAATGACTTCTCCATGCATTTTATGCATTGGTAAAAGCACTATGATGAAAAGTGTGATATGTTTTCAGGTATCTCCTATACTAATAGAGCCACATGCTCACCGGTTTGCCACATGATGTAGGCCTATGGACTGAACAAGAAACCACCAAAAATTTTAACCAGTCATCGTTCTCACAACACTGAGGACCAGTCATTCGAAATGACTTCTCCATGCATTTTATGCATTGGTAAAAGCACTATGATGAAAAGTGTGATATGTTTTCAGGTATCTCCTATACTAATAGAGCCACATGCTCACCGGTTTGCCACATGATGTAGGCCTATGGACTGAACAAGAAACCACCAAAAATTTTAACCAGTCATCGTTCTCACAACACTGAGGACCAGTCATTCGAAATGACTTCTCCATGCATTTTATGCATTGGTAAAAGCACTATGATGAAAAGTGTGATATGTTTTCAGGTATCTCCTATACTAATAGAGCCACATGCTCACCGGTTTGCCCCATGATGAAGGCCTATGGACTGAACAAGAAACCACCAAAAATTTTAACCAGTCATCGTTCTCACAACACTGAGGACCAGTCATTCGAAATGACTTCTCCATGCATTTTATGCATTGGTAAAAGCACTATGATGAAAAGTGTGATATGTTTTCAGGTATCTCCTATACTAATAGAGCCACATGCTCACCGGTTTGCCACATGATGTAAGCCTATGGACTGAACAAGAAACCACCAAAAATTTTAACCAGTCATCGTTCTCACAACACTGAGGACCAGTCATTCGAAATGACTTCTCCATGCATTTTATGCATTGGTAAAAGCACTATGATGAAAAGTGTGATATGTTTTCAGGTATCTCCTATACTAATAGAGCCACATGCTCACCGGTTTGCCACATGATGTAGGCCTATGGACTGAACAAGAAACCACCAAAAATTTTAACCAGTCATCGTTCTCACAACACTGAGGACCAGTCATTCGAAATGACTTCTCCATGCAATTTATGCATTGGTAAAAGCACTATGATGAAAAGTGTGATATGTTTTCAGGTATCTCCTATACTAATAGAGCCACATGCTCACCGGTTTGCCACATGATGTAGGCCTATGGACTGAACAAGAAACCACCAAAAATTTTAACCAGTCATCGTTCTCACAACACTGAGGACCAGTCATTCGAAATGACTTCTCCATGCATTTTATGCATTGGTAAAAGCACTATGATGAAAAGTGTGATATGTTTTCAGGTATCTCCTATACTAATAGAGCCACATGCTCACCGGTTTGCCACATGATGTAGGCCTATGGACTGAACAAGAAACCACCAAAAATTTTAACCAGTCATCGTTCTCACAACACTGAGGACCAGTCATTCGAAATGACTTCTCCATGCATTTTATGCATTGGTAAAAGCACTATGATGAAAAGTGTGATATGTTTTCAGGTATCTCCTATACTAATAGAGCCACATGCTCACCGGTTTGCCACATGATGTAGCCCTATGGACTGAACAAGAAACCACCAAAAATTTTAACCAGTCATCGTTCTCACAACACTGAGGACCAGTCATTCGAAATGACTTCTCCATGCATTTTATGCATTGGTAAAAGCACTATGATGAAAAGTGTGATATGTTTTCAGGTATCTCCTATACTAATAGAGCCACATGCTCACCGGTTTGCCACATGATGTAGGCCTATGGACTGAACAAGAAACCACCAAAAATTTTAACCAGTCATCGTTCTCACAACACTGAGGACCAGTCATTCGAAATGACTTCTCCATGCATTTTATGCATTGGTAAAAGCACTATGATGAAAAGTGTGATATGTTTTCAGGTATCTCCTATACTAATAGAGCCACATGCTCACCGGTTTGCCACATGATGTAGGCCTATGGACTGAACAAGAAACCACCAAAAATTTTAACCAGTCATCGTTCTCACAACACTGAGGACCAGTCATTCGAAATGACTTCTCCATGCATTTTATGCATTGGTAAAAGCACTATGATGAAAAGTGTGATATGTTTTCAGGTATCTCCTATACTAATAGAGCCACATGCTCACCGGTTTGCCACATGATGTAGGCCTATGGACTGAACAAGAAACCACCAAAAATTTTAACCAGTCATCGTTATCACAACACTGAGGACCAGTCATTCGAAATGACTTCTCCATGCATTTTATGCATTGTTAAAAGCACTATGATGAAAAGTGTGATATGTTTTCAGGTATCTCCTATACTAATAGAGCCACATGCTCACCGGTTTGCCACATGATGTAGGCCTATGGACTGAACAAGAAACCACCAAAAATTTTAACCAGTCATTGTTCTCACAACACTGAGGACCAGTCATTCGAAATGACTTCTCCATGCATTTTATGCATTGGTAAAAGCACTATGATGAAAAGTGTGATATGTTTTCAGGTATCTCCTATACTAATAGAGCCACATGCTCACCGGTTTGCCACATGATGTAGGCCTATGGACTGAACAAGAAACCACAAAAAATTTTAACCAGTCATCGTTCTCACAACACTGAGGACCAGTCATTCGAAATGACTTCTCCATGCATTTTATGCATTGGTAAAAGCACTATGATGAAAAGTGTGATATGTTTTCAGGTATCTCCTATACTAAAAGAGCCACATGCTCACCGGTTTGCCACATGATATAGGCCTATGGACTGAACAAGAAACCACCAAAAATTTTAACCAGTCATCGTTCTCACAACACTGAGGACCAGTCATTCGAAATGACTTCTCCATGCATTTTATGCATTGGTAAAAGCACTATGATGAAAAGTGTGATATGTTTTCAGGTATCTCCTATACTAATAGAGCCACATGCTCACCGGTTTGCCACATGATGTAGGCCTATGGACTGAACAAGAAACCACCAAAAATTTTAACCAGTCATCGTTCTCACAACACTGAGGACCAGTCATTCGAAATGACTTCTCCATGCATTTTATGCATTGGTAAAAGCACTATGATGAAAAGTGTGATATGTTTTCAGGTATCTCCTATACTAATAGAGCCACATGCTCACCGGTTTGCCACATGATGTAGGCCTATGAACTGAACAAGAAACCACCAAAAATTTTAACCAGTCATCGTTCTCACAACACTGAGGACCAGTCATTCGAAATGACTTCTCCATGCATTTTATGCATTGGTAAAAGCACTATGATGAAAAGTGTGATATGTTTTCAGGTATCTCCTATACTAATAGAGCCACATGCTCACCGGTTTGCCACATGATGTAGGCCTATGGACTGAACAAGAAACCACCAAAAATTTTAACCAGTCATCGTTCTCACAACACTGAGGACCAGTCATTCTAAATGACTTCTCCATGCATTTTATGCATTGGTAAAAGCACTATGATGAAAAGTGTGATATGTTTTCAGGTATCTCCTATACTAATAGAGCCACATGCTCACCGGTTTGCCACATGATGTAGGCCTATGGACTGAACAAGAAACCACCAAAAATTTTAACCAGTCATCGTTCTCACAACACTGAGGACCAGTCATTCGAAATGACTTCTCCATGCATTTTATGCATTGGTAAAAGCACTATGATGAAAAGTGTGATATGTTTTCAGGTATCTCCTATACTAATAGAGCCACATGCTCACCGGTTTGCCACATGATGTAGGCCTATGGACTGAACAAGAAACCACCAAAAATTTTAACCAGTCATCGTTCTCACAACACTGAGGACCAGTCATTCGAAATGACTTCTCCATGCATTTTATGCATTGGTAAAAGCACTATGATGAAAAGTGTGATATGTTTTCAGTTATCTCCTATACTAATAGAGCCACATGCTCACCGGTTTGCCACATGATGTAGGGCTATGGACTGAACAAGAAACCACCAAAAATTTTAACCAGTCATTGTTCTCACAACACTGAGGACCAGTCATTCGAAATGACTTCTCCATGCATTTTATGCATTGGTAAAAGCACTATGATGAAAAGTGTGATATGTTTTCAGGTATCTCCTATACTAATAGAGCCACATGCTCACCGGTTTGCCACATGATGTAGGCCTATGGACTGAACAAGAAACCACAAAAAATTTTAACCAGTCATCGTTCTCACAACACTGAGGACCAGTCATTCGAAATGACTTCTCCATGCATTTTATGCATTGGTAAAAGCACTATGATGAAAAGTGTGATATGTTTTCAGGTATCTCCTATACTAATAGAGCCACATGCTCACCGGTTTGCCACATGATGTAGGCCTATGGACTGAACAAGAAACCACCAAAAATTTTAACCAGTCATCGTTCTCACAACACTGAGGACCAGTCATTCGAAATGACTTCTCCATGCATTTTATGCATTGGTAAAAGCACTATGATGAAAAGTGTGATATGTTTTCAGGTATCTCCTATACTAATAGAGCCACATGCTCACCGGTTTGCCACATGATGTAGGCCTATGGACTGAACAAGAAACCACCAAAAATTTTAACCAGTCATCGTTCTCACAACACTGAGGACCAGTCATTCGAAATGACTTCTCCATGCATTTTATGCATTGGTAAAAGCACTATGATGAAAAGTGTGATATGTTTTCAGGTATCTCCTATACTAATAGAGCCACATATGCTCACCGGTTTGCCACATGATGTAGGCCTATGGACTGAACAAGAAACCACCAAAAATTTTAACCAGTCATCGTTCTCACAACACTGAGGACCAGTCATTCGAAATGACTTCTCCATGCATTTTATGCATTGGTAAAAGCACTATGATGAAAAGTGTGATATGTTTTCAGGTATCTCCTATACTAATAGAGCCACATGCTCACCGGTTTGCCACATGATGTAGGCCTATGGACTGAACAAGAAGCCACCAAAAATTTTAACCAGTCATCGTTCTCACAACACTGAGGACCAGTCATTCGAAATGACTTCTCCATGCATTTTATGCATTGGTAAAAGCACTATGATGAAAAGTGTGATATGTTTTCAGGTATCTCCTATACTAATAGAGCCACATGCTCACCGGTTTGCCACATGATGTAGGCCTATGGACTGAACAAGAAACCACCAAAAATTTTAACCAGTCATCGTTCTCACAACACTGAGGACCAGTCATTCGAAATGACTTCTCCATGCATTTTATGCATTGGTAAAAGCACTATGATGAAAAGTGTGATATGTTTTCAGGTATCTCCTATACTAATAGAGCCACATGCTCACCGGTTTGCCACATGATGTAGGCCTATGGACTGAACAAGAAACCACCAAAAATTTTAACCAGTCATCGTTCTCACAACACTGAGGACCAGTCATTCGAAATGACTTCTCCATGCATTTTATGCATTGGTAAAAGCACTATGATGAAAAGTGTGATATGTTTTCAGGTATCTCCTATACTAATAGAGCCACATGCTCACCGGTTTGCCACATGATGTAGGCCTGTGGACTGAACAAGAAACCACCAAAAATTTTAACCAGTCATCGTTCTCACAACACTGAGGACCAGTCATTCGAAATGACTTCTCCATGCATTTTATGCATTGGTAAAAGCAATATGATGAAAAGTGTGATATGTTTTCAGGTATCTCCTATACTAATAGAGCCACATGCTCACCGGTTTGCCACATGATGTAGGCCTATGGACTGAACAAGAAACCACCAAAAATTTTAACCAGTCATCGTTCTCACAACACTGAGGACCAGTCATTCGAAATGACTTCTCCATGCATTTTATGCATTAGTAAAAGCACTATGATGAAAAGTGTGATATGTTTTCAGGTATCTCCTATACTGATAGAGCCACATGCTCACCGGTTTGCCACATGATGTAGGCCTATGGACTGAACAAGAAACCACCAAAAATTTTAACCAGTCATCGTTCTCACAACACTGAGGACCAGTCATTCGAAATGACTTCTCCATGCATTTTATGCATTGGTAAAAGCACTATGATGAAAAGTGTGATATGTTTTCAGGTATCTCCTATACTAATAGAGCCACATGCTCACCGGTTTGCCACATGATGTAGGCCTATGGACTGAACAAGAAACCACCAAAAATTTTAACCAGTCATCGTTCTCACAACACTGAGGACCAGTCATTCGAAATGACTTCTCCATGCATTTTATGCATTGGTAAAAGCACTATGATGAAAAGTGTGATATGTTTTCAGGTATCTCCTATACTAATAGAGCCACATGCTCACCGGTTTGCCACATGATGTAGGCCTATGGACTGAACAAGAAACCACCAAAAATTGTAACCAGTCATCGTTCTCACAACACTGAGGACCAGTCATTCGAAATGACTTCTCCATGCATTTTATGCATTGGTAAAAGCACTATGATGAAAAGTGTGATATGTTTTCAGGTATCTCCTATACTAATAGAGCCACATGCTCACCGGTTTGCCACATGATGTAGGCCTATGGACTGAACAAGAAACCACCAAAAATTTTAACCAGTCATCGTTCTCACAACACTGAGGACCAGTCATTCGAAATGACTTCTCCATGCATTTTATGCATTGGTAAAAGCACTATGATGAAAAGTGTGATATGTTTTCAGGTATCTCCTATACTAATAGAGCCACATGCTCACCGGTTTGCCACATGATGTAGGCCTATGGACTGAACAAGAAACCACCAAAAATTTTAACCAGTCATCGTTCTCACAACACTGAGGACCAGTCATTCGAAATGACTTCTCCATGCATTTTATGCATTGGTAAAAGCACTATGATGAAAAGTGTGATATGTTTTCAGGTATCTCCTATACTAATAGAGCCACATGCTCACCGGTTTGCCACATGATGTAGGCCTATGGACTGAACAAGAAACCACCAAAAATTTTAACCAGTCATCGTTCTCACAACACTGAGGACCAGTCATTCGAAATGACTTCTCCATGCATTTTATGCATTGGTAAAAGCACTATGATGAAAAGTGTGATATGTTTTCAGGTATCTCCTATACTAATAGAGCCACATGCTCACCGGTTTGCCACATGATGTAGGCCTATGGACTGAACAAGAAACCACCAAAAATTTTAACCAGTCATCGTTCTCACAACACTGAGGACCAGTCATTCGAAATGACTTCTCCATGCATTTTATGCATTGGTAAAAGCACTATGATGAAAAGTGTGATATGTTTTCAGGTATCTCCTATACTAATAGAGCCACATGCTCACCGGTTTGCCACATGATGTAGGCCTATGGACTGAACAAGAAACCACCAAAAATTGTAACCAGTCATCGTTCTCACAACACTGAGGACCAGTCATTCGAAATGACTTCTCCATGCATTTTATGCATTGGTAAAAGCACTATGATGAAAAGTGTGATATGTTTTCAGGTATCTCCTATACTAATAGAGCCACATGCTCACCGGTTTGCCACATGATGTAGGCCTATGGACTGAACAAGAAACCACCAAAAATTTTAACCAGTCATCGTTCTCACAACACTGAGGACCAGTCATTCGAAATGACTTCTCCATGCATTTTATGCATTGGTAAAAGCACTATGATGAAAAGTGTGATATGTTTTCAGGTATCTCCTATACTAATAGAGCCACATGCTCACCGGTTTGCCACATGATGTAGGCCTATGGACTGAACAAGAAACCACCAAAAATTTTAACCAGTCATCGTTCTCACAACACTGAGGACCAGTCATTCGAAATGACTTCTCCATGCATTTTATGCATTGGTAAAAGCACTATGATGAAAAGTGTGATATGTTTTCAGGTATCTCCTATACTAATAGAGCCACATGCTCACCGGTTTGCCACATGATGTAGGCCTATGGACTGAACAAGAAACCACCAAAAATTGTAACCAGTCATCGTTCTCACAACACTGAGGACCAGTCATTCGAAATGACTTCTCCATGCATTTTATGCATTGGTAAAAGCACTATGATGAAAAGTGTGATATGTTTTCAGGTATCTCCTATACTAATAGAGCCACATGCTCACCGGTTTGCCACATGATGTAGGCCTATGGACTGAACAAGAAACCACAAAAAATTTTAACCAGTCATCGTTCTCACAACACTGAGGACCAGTCATTCGAAATGACTTCTCCATGCATTTTATGCATTGGTAAAAGCACTATGATGAAAAGTGTGATATGTTTTCAGGTATCTCCTATACTAAAAGAGCCACATGCTCACCGGTTTGCCACATGATATAGGCCTATGGACTGAACAAGAAACCACCAAAAATTTTAACCAGTCATCATTCTCACAACACTGAGAACCAGTCATTCGAAATGACTTCTCCATGCATTTTATGCATTGGTAAAAGCACTATGATGAAATGTGTGATATGTTTTCAGGTTTCTCCTATACTAATAGAGCCACATGCTCACCGGTTTGCCACATGATGTAGGCCTATGGACTGAACAAGAAACCACCAAAAATTTTAACCAGTCATCGTTCTCACAACACTGAGGACCAGTCATTCGAAATGACTTCTCCATGCATTTTATGCATTGGTAAAAGCACTATGATGAAAAGTGTGATATGTTTTCAGGTATCTCCTATACTAATAGAGCCACATGCTCACCGGTTTGCCACATGATGTAGGCCTATGGACTGAACAAGAAACCACCAAAAATTTTAACCAGTCATCGTTCTCACAACACTGAGGACCAGTCATTCGAAATGACTTCTCCATGCATTTTATGCATTGGTAAAAGCACTATGATGAAAAGTGTGATATGTTTTCAGGTATCTCCTATACTAATAGAGCCACATGCTCACCGGTTTGCCACATGATGTAGGCCTATGGACTGAACAAGAAACCACCAAAAATTTTAACCAGTCATCGTTCTCACAACACTGAGGACCAGTCATTCGAAATGACTTCTCCATGCATTTTATGCATTGGTAAAAGCACTATGATGAAAAGTGTGATATGTTTTCAGGTATCTCCTATACTAATAGAGCCACATGCTCACCGGTTTGCCACATGATGTAGGCCTATGGACTGAACAAGAAACCACCAAAAATTTTAACCAGTCATCGTTCTCACAACACTGAGGACCAGTCATTCGAAATGACTTCTCCATGCATTTTATGCATTGGTAAAAGCACTATGATGAAAAGTGTGATATGTTTTCAGGTATCTCCTATACTAATAGAGCCACATGCTCACCGGTTTGCCACATGATGTAGGCCTATGGACTGAACAAGAAACCACCAAAAATTTTAACCAGTCATCGTTCTCACAACACTGAGGACCAGTCATTCGAAATGACTTCTCCATGCATTTTATGCATTGGTAAAAGCACTATGATGAAAAGTGTGATATGTTTTCAGGTATCTCCTATACTAATAGAGCCACATGCTCACCGGTTTGCCACATGATGTAGGCCTATGGACTGAACAAGAAACCACCAAAAATTTTAACCAGTCATCGTTCTCACAACACTGAGGACCAGTCATTCGAAATGACTTCTCCATGCATTTTATGCATTGGTAAAAGCACTATGATGAAAAGTGTGATATGTTTTCAGTTATCTCCTATACTAATAGAGCCACATGCTAACCGGTTTGCCACATGATGTAGGCCTATGGACTGAACAAGAAACCACCAAAAATTTTAACCAGTCATTGTTCTCACAACACTGAGGACCAGTCATTCGAAATGACTTCTCCATGCATTTTATGCATTGGTAAAAGCACTATGATGAAAAGTGTGATATGTTTTCAGGTATCTCCTATACTAATAGAGCCACATGCTCACCGGTTTGCCACATGATGTAGGCCTATGGACTGAACAAGAAACCACAAAAAATTTTAACCAGTCATCGTTCTCACAACACTGAGGACCAGTCATTCGAAATGACTTCTCCATGCATTTTATGCATTGGTAAAAGCACTATGATGAAAAGTAACATAGTAACATAGTAACATAGTTAGTAAGGCCGAAAAAAGACATTTGTCCATCCAGTTCAGCCTATATTCCATCATAATAAATACCCAGATCTACGTCCTTCTACAGAACCTAATAATTGTATGATACAATATTGTTCTGCTCCAGGAAGACATCCAGGCCTCTCTTGAACCCCTCGACTGAGTTCGCCATCACCACCTCCTCAGGCAAGCAATTCCAGATTCTCACTGCCCTAACAGTAAAGAATCCTCTTCTATGTTGGTGGAAAAACCTTCTCTCCTCCAGACGCAAAGAATGCCCCCTTGTGCCCGTCACCTTCCTTGGTATAAACAGATCCTCAGCGAGATATTTGTATTGTCCCCTTATATACTTATACATGGTTATTAGATCGCCCCTCAGTCGTCTTTTTTCTAGACTAAATAATCCTAATTTCGCTAATCTATCTGGGTATTGTAGTTCTCCCATCCCCTTTATTAATTTTGTTGCCCTCCTTTGTACTCTCTCTAGTTCCATTATATCCTTCCTGAGCACCGGTGCCCAAAACTGGACACAGTACTCCATGTGCGGTCTAACTAGGGATTTGTACAGAGGCAGTATAATGCTCTCATCATGTGTATCCAGACCTCTTTTAATGCACCCCATGATCCTGTTTGCCTTGGCAGCTGCTGCCTGGCACTGGCTGCTCCAGGTAAGTTTATCATTAACTAGGATCCCCAAGTCCTTCTCCCTGTCAGATTTACCCAGTGGTTTCCCGTTCAGTGTGTAATGGTGATATTGATTCCCTCTTCCCATGTGTATAACCTTACATTTATCATTGTTAAACCTCATCTGCCACCTTTCAGCCCAAGTTTCCAACTTATCCAGATCCATCTGTAGCAGAATACTATCTTCTCTTGTATTAACTGCTTTACATAGTTTTGTATCATCTGCAAATATCGATATTTTACTGTGTAAACCTTCTACCAGATCATTAATGAATATGTTGAAGAGAACAGGTCCCAATACTGACCCCTGCGGTACCCCACTGGTCACAGCGACCCAGTTAGAGACTATACCATTTATAACCACCCTCTGCTTTCTATCACTAAGCCAGTTACTAACCCATTTACACACATTTTCCCCCAGACCAAGCATTCTCATTTTGTGTACCAACCTCTTGTGCGGCACGGTATCAAACGCTTTGGAAAAATCGAGATATACCACGTCCAATGACTCACCGTGGTCCAGTCTATAGCTTACCTCTTCATAAAAACTGATTAGATTGGTTTGACAGGAGCGATTTCTCATAAACCCATGCTGATATGGAGTTAAACAGTTATTCTCATTGAGATAATCCAGAATAACATCCCTCAGAAACCCTTCAAATATTTTACCAACAATAGAGGTTAGACTTACTGGCCTATAATTTCCAGGTTCACTTTTAGAGCCCTTTTTGAATATTGGCACCACATTTGCTATGCGCCAGTCCTGCGGAACAGACCCTGTCGCTATAGAGTCACTAAAAATAAGAAATAATGGTTTATCTATTACATTACTTAGTTCTCTTAGTACTCGTGGGTGTATGCCATCCGGACCCTGTGTGATATGTTTTCAGGTATCTCCTATACTAATAGAGCCACATGCTCACCGTTTTGCCACATGATGTAGGCCTATGGACTGAACAAGAAACCACCAAAAATTTTAACCAGTCATCGTTCTCACAACACTGAGGACCAGTCATTCGAAATGACTTCTCCATGCATTTTATGCATTGGTAAAAGCACTATGATGAAAAGTGTGATATGTTTTCAGGTATCTCCTATACTAATAGAGCCACATGCTCACCGGTTTGCCACATGATGTAGGCCTATGGACTGAACAAGAAACCACCAAAAATTTTAACCAGTCATCGTTCTCACAACACTGAGGACCAGTCATTCGAAATGACTTCTCCATGCATTTTATGCATTGGTAAAAGCACTATGATGAAAAGTGTGATATGTTTTCAGGTATCTCCTATACTAATAGAGCCACGTGCTCACCGGTTTGCCACATGATGTAGGCCTATGGACTGAACAAGAAACCACCAAAAATTTTAACCAGTCATCGTTCTCACAACACTGAGGACCAGTCATTCGAAATGACTTCTCCATGCATTTTATGCATTGGTAAAAGCACTATGATGAAAAGTGTGATATGTTTTCAGGTATCTCCTATACTAATAGAGCCACATGCTCACCGGTTTGCCACATGATGTAGGCCTATGGACTGAACAAGAAGCCACCAAAAATTTTAACCAGTCATCGTTCTCACAACACTGAGGACCAGTCATTCGAAATGACTTCTCCATGCATTTTATGCATTGGTAAAAGCACTATGATGAAAAGTGTGATATGTTTTCAGGTATCTCCTATACTAATAGAGCCACATGCTCACCGGTTTGCCACATGATGTAGGCCTATGGACTGAACAAGAAACCACCAAAAATTTTAACCAGTCATCGTTCTCACAACACTGAGGACCAGTCATTCGAAATGACTTCTCCATGCATTTTATGCATTGGTAAAAGCACTATGATGAAAAGTGTGATATGTTTTCAGGTATCTCCTATACTAATAGAGCCACATGCTCACCGGTTTGCCACATGATGTAGGCCTATGGACTGAACAAGAAACCACCAAAAATTTTAACCAGTCATCGTTCTCACAACACTGAGGACCAGTCATTCGAAATGACTTCTCCATGCATTTTATGCATTGGTAAAAGCACTATGATGAAAAGTGTGATATGTTTTCAGGTATCTCCTATACTAATAGAGCCACATGCTCACCGGTTTGCCACATGATGTAGGCCTATGGACTGAACAAGAAACCACCAAAAATTTTAACCAGTCATCGTTCTCACAACACTGAGGACCAGTCATTCGAAATGACTTCTCCATGCATTTTATGCATTGGTAAAAGCACTATGATGAAAAGTGTGATATGTTTTCAGGTATCTCCTATACTAATAGAGCCACATGCTCACCGGTTTGCCACATGATGTAGGCCTATGGACTGAACAAGAAACCACCAAAAATTTTAACCAGTCATCGTTCTCACAACACTGAGGACCAGTCATTCGAAATGACTTCTCCATGCATTTTATGCATTGGTAAAAGCACTATGATGAAAAGTGTGATATGTTTTCAGGTATCTCCTATACTAATAGAGCCACATGCTCACCGGTTTGCCACATGATGTAGGCCTATGGACTGAACAAGAAACCACCAAAAATTTTAACCAGTCATCGTTCTCACAACACTGAGGACCAGTCATTCGAAATGACTTCTCCATGCATTTTATGCATTGGTAAAAGCACTATGATGAAAAGTGTGATATGTTTTCAGGTATCTCCTATACTAATAGAGCCACATGCTCACCGGTTTGCCACATGATGTAGGCCTATGGACTGAACAAGAAACCACCAAAAATTTTAACCAGTCATCGTTCTCACAACACTGAGGACCAGTCATTCGAAATGACTTCTCCATGCATTTTATGCATTGGTAAAAGCACTATGATGAAAAGTGTGATATGTTTTCAGGTATCTCCTATACTGATAGAGCCACATGCTCACCGGTTTGCCACATGATGTAGGCCTATGGACTGAACAAGAAACCACCAAAAATTTTAACCAGTCATCGTTCTCACAACACTGAGGACCAGTCATTCGAAATGACTTCTCCATGCATTTTATGCATTGGTAAAAGCACTATGATGAAAAGTGTGATATGTTTTCAGGTATCTCCTATACTAATAGAGCCACATGCTCACCGGTTTGCCACATGATGTAGGCCTATGGACTGAACAAGAAACCACCAAAAATTTTAACCAGTCATCGTTCTCACAACACTGAGGACCAATCATTCGAAATGACTTCTCCATGCATTTTATGCATTGGTAAAAGCACTATGATGAAAAGTGTGATATGTTTTCAGGTATCTCCTATACTAATAGAGCCACATGCTCACCGGTTTGCCACATGATGTAGGCCTATGGACTGAACAAGAAACCACCAAAAATTTTAACCAGTCATCGTTCTCACAACACTGAGGACCAGTCATTCGAAATGACTTCTCCATGCATTTTATGCATTGGTAAAAGCACTATGATGAAAAGTGTGATATGTTTTCAGGTATCTCCTATACTAATAGAGCCACATGCTCACCGGTTTGCCACATGATGTAGGCCTATGGACTGAACAAGAAACCACCAAAAATTTTAACCAGTCATCGTTCTCACAACACTGAGGACCAGTCATTCGAAATGACTTCTCCATGCATTTTATGCATTGGTAAAAGCACTATGATGAAAAGTGTGATATGTTTTCAGGTATCTCCTATACTAATAGAGCCACATGCTCACCGGTTTGCCACATGATGTAGGCCTATGGACTGAACAAGAAACCACCAAAAATTTTAACCAGTCATCGTTCTCACAACACTGAGGACCAGTCATTCGAAATGACTTCTCCATGCATTTTATGCATTGGTAAAAGCACTATGATGAAAAGTGTGATATGTTTTCAGGTATTTCCTATACTAATAGAGCCACATGCTCACCGGTTTGCCACATGATGTAGGCCTATGGACTGAACAAGAAACCACCAAAAATTTTAACCAGTCATCGTTCTCACAACACTGAGGACCAGTCATTCGAAATGACTTCTCCATTCATTTTATGCATTGGTAAAAGCACTATGATGAAAAGTGTGATATGTTTTCAGGTATCTCCTATACTAATAGAGCCACATGCTCACCGGTTTGCCACATGATGTAGGCCTATGGACTGAACAAGAAACCACCAAAAATTTTAACCAGTCATCGTTCTCACAACACTGAGGACCAGTCATTCGAAATGACTTCTTCATGCATTTTATGCATTGGTAAAAGCACTATGATGAAAAGTGTGATATGTTTTCAGGTATCTCCTATACTAATAGAGCCACATGCTCACCGGTTTGCCACATGATGTAGGCCTATGGACTGAACAAGAAACCACC
This sequence comes from Ranitomeya imitator, assembly GCF_032444005.1. NCBI lineage: Eukaryota > Metazoa > Chordata > Amphibia > Anura > Dendrobatidae > Ranitomeya > Ranitomeya imitator. The sequence goes on along the minus strand of NW_027194668.1, from coordinate 748,685 downwards.
AAAAATTTTAACCAGTCATCGTTCTCACAACACTGAGGACCAGTCATTCGAAATGACTTCTCCATGCATTTTATGCATTGGTAAAAGCACTATGATGAAAAGTGTGATATGTTTTCAGGTATCTCCTATACTAATAGAGCCACATGCTCACCGGTTTGCCACATGATGTAGGCCTATGGACTGAACAAGAAACCACCAAAAATTTTAACCAGTCATCGTTCTCACAACACTGAGGACCAGTCATTCGAAATGACTTCTCCATGCATTTTATGCATTGGTAAAAGCACTATGATGAAAAGTGTGATATGTTTTCAGGTATCTCCTATACTAATAGAGCCACATGCTCACCGGTTTGCCACATGATGTAGGCCTATGGACTGAACAAGAAACCACCAAAAATTTTAACCAGTCATCGTTCTCACAACACTGAGGACCAGTCATTCGAAATGACTTCTCCATGCATTTTATGCATTGGTAAAAGCACTATGATGAAAAGTGTGATATGTTTTCAGGTATCTCCTATACTAATAGAGCCACATGCTCACCGGTTTGCCACATGATGTGGGCCTATGGACTGAACAAGAAACCACCAAAAATTTTAACCAGTCATCGTTCTCACAACACTGAGGACCAGTCATTCGAAATGACTTCTCCATGCATTTTATGCATTGGTAAGAGCACTATGATGAAAAGTGTGATATGTTTTCAGGTATCTCCTATACTAATAGAGCCACATGCTCACCGGTTTGCCACATGATGTAGGCCTATGGACTGAACAAGAAACCACCAAAAATTTTAACCAGTCATCGTTCTCACAACACTGAGGACCAGTCATTCGAAATGACTTCTCCATGCATTTTATGCATTGGTAAAAGCACTATGATGAAAAGTAACATAGTAACATAGTAACATAGTAACATAGTTAGTAAGGCCGAAAAAAGACATTTGTCCATCCAGTTCAGCCTATATTCCATCATAATAAATACCCAGATCTACGTCCTTCTACAGAACCTAATAATTGTATGATACAATATTGTTCTGCTCCAGGAAGACATCCAGGCCTCTCTTGAACCCCTCGACTGAGTTCGCCATCACCACCTCCTCAGGCAAGCAATTCCAGATTCTCACTGCCCTAACAGTAAAGAATCCTCTTCTATGTTGGTGGAAAAACCTTCTCTTCTCCAGACGCAAAGAATGCCCCCTTGTGCCCGTCACCTTCCTTGGTATAAACAGATCCTCAGCGAGATATTTGTATTGTCCCCTTATATACTTATACATGGTTATTAGATCGCCCCTCAGTCGTCTTTTTTCTAGACTAAATAATCCTAATTTCGCTAATCTATCTGGGTATTGTAGTTCTCCCATCCCCTTTATTAATTTTGTTGCCCTCCTTTGTACTCTCTCTAGTTCCATTATATCCTTCCTGAGCACCGGTGCCCAAAACTGGACACAGTACTCCATGTGCGGTCTAACTAGGGATTTGTACAGAGGCAGTATAATGCTCTCATCATGTGTATCCAGACCTCTTTTAATGCACCCCATGATCCTGTTTGCCTTGGCAGCTGCTGCCTGGCACTGGCTGCTCCAGGTAAGTTTATCATTAACTAGGATCCCCAAGTCCTTCTCCCTGTCAGATTTACCCAGTGGTTTCCCGTTCAGTGTGTAATGGTGATATTGATTCCCTCTTCCCATGTGTATAACCTTACATTTATCATTGTTAAACCTCATCTGCCACCTTTCAGCCCAAGTTTCCAACTTATCCAGATCCATCTGTAGCAGAATACTATCTTCTCTTGTATTAACTGCTTTACATAGTTTTGTATCATCTGCAAATATCGATATTTTACTGTGTAAACCTTCTACCAGATCATTAATGAATATGTTGAAGAGAACAGGTCCCAATACTGACCCCTGCGGTACCCCACTGGTCACAGCGACCCAGTTAGAGACTATACCATTTATAACCACCCTCTGCTTTCTATCACTAAGCCAGTTACTAACCCATTTACACACATTTTCCCCCAGACCAAGCATTCTCATTTTGTGTACCAACCTCTTGTGCGGCACGGTATCAAACGCTTTGGAAAAATTGAGATATACCACGTCCAATGACTCACCGTGGTCCAGCCTATAGCTTACCTCTTCATAAAAACTGATTAGATTGGTTTGACAGGAGCGATTTCTCATAAACCCATGCTGATATGGAGTTAAACAGTTATTCTCATTGAGATAATCCAGAATAACATCCCTCAGAAACCCTTCAAATATTTTACCAACAATAGAGGTTAGACTTACTGGCCTATAATTTCCAGGTTCACTTTTAGAGCCCTTTTTGAATATTGGCACCACATTTGCTATGCGCCAATCCTGCGGAACAGACCCTGTCGCTATAGAGTCCCTAAAAATAAGAAATAATGGTTTATCTATTACATTACTTAGTTCTCTTAGTACTCGTGGGTGTATGCCATCCGGACCCGGAGATTTATCTATTTTAATCTTATTTAGCCGGTTTCGCACCTCTTCTTGGGTTAGATTGGTGACCTTTAATATAGGGTTTTCATTGTTTCTTGGGATTTCACCTAGCATTTCATTTTCCACCGTGAATACTGTGGAGAAGAAGGTGTTTAATATGTTAGCTTTTTCCTCGTCATCTACAACCATTCTTTCCTCACTATTTTTTAAGGGGCCTACATTTTCAGTTTTTATTCTTTTACTATTGATATAGTTGAAGAACAGTTTGGGATTAGTTTTACTCTCCTTAGCAATGTGCTTCTCTGTTTCCTTTTTGGCAGCTTTAATTAGTTTTTTAGATAAAGTATTTTTCTCCCTATAGTTTTTTAGAGCTTCAATGGTGCCATCCTGCTTTAGTAGTGCAAATGCTTTCTTTTTACTGTTAATTGCCTGTCTTACTTCTTTGTTTAGCCACATTGGGTTTTTCCTATTTCTAGTCCTTTTATTCCCACAAGGTATAAACCGCTTACACTGCCTATTTAGGATGTTCTTAAACATTTCCCATTTATTATCTGTATTCTCATTTCTGAGGATATTGTCCCAGTCTACCAGATTAAGGGCATCTCTAAGCTGTTCAAACTTTGCCTTCCTAAAGTTCAATGTTTTTGTGACTCCCTGACAAGTCCCCCTAGTGAAAGACAGGTGAAACTGCACAATATTGTGGTCGCTATTTCCTAAATGCCCAACCACCTGCAGATTTGTTATTCTGTCAGGTCTATTAGATAGTATTAGGTCTAAAAGTGCTGCTCCTCTGGTTGGATTCTGCACCAATTGTGAAAGATAATTTTTCTTGGTTATTAGCAGAAACCTGTTGCCTTTATGGGTTTCACAGGTTTCTGTTTCCCAGTTAATATCCGGGTAGTTAAAGTCCCCCATAACCAGGACCTCATTATGGGTTGCAGCTTCATCTATCTGCTTTAGAAGTAGACTTTCCATGCTTTCTGTTATATTTGGGGGTTTGTAACAGACCCCAATGAGAATTTTGTTACCATTTTTCCCTCCATGAATTTCAACCCATATGGACTCGACATCCTCATTCCCTTCGCTAATATCCTCCCTTAAAGTGGACTTTAGACAAGACTTTACATAGAGACAAACCCCTCCTCCTCTCCGATTTTTACGATCCTTTCTAAACAGACTGTAACCCTGTAAGTTAACTGCCCAGTCATAGCTTTCATCTAACCATGTCTCGGTTATTCCCACTATGTCAAAGTTACCTGTAGATATTTCTGCTTCTAGTTCTTCCATCTTGTTTGTCAGGCTTCTGGCGTTTGCGAGCATGCAGTTTAGAGGATGTGATATGTTTTCAGGTATCTCCTATACTAATAGAGCCACATGCTCACCGGTTTGCCCCATGATGTAGGCCTATGGACTGAACAAGAAACCACCAAAAATTTTAACCAGTCATCGTTCTCACAACACTGAGGACCAGTGTTTTTTGGTGGTTTCTTGTTCAGTCCATAGGCCTACATCATGTGGCAAACCGGTGAGCATGTGGCTCTATTAGTATAGGAGATACCTGAAAACATATCACACTTTTCATCATAGTGCTTTTACCAATGCATAAAATGCATGGAGAAGTCATTTCGAATGACTGGTCCTCAGTGTTGTGAGAACGATGACTGGTTAAAATTTTTGGTGGTTTCTTGTTCAGTCCATAGGCCTACATCATGTGGCAAACCGGTGAGCATGTGGCTCTATTAGTATAGGAGATACCTGAAAACATATCACACTTTTCATCATAGTGCTTTTACCAATGCATAAAATGCATGGAGAAGTCATTTCGAATGACTGGTCCTCAGTGTTGTGAGAACGATGATTGGTTAAAATTTTTGGTGGTTTCTTGTTCAGTCCATAGGCCTACATCATGTGGCAAAACGGTGAGCATGTGGCTCTATTAGTATAGGAGATACCTGAAAACATATCACACTTTTCATCATAGTGCTTTTACCAATGCATAAAATGCATGGAGAAGTCATTTCGAATGACTGGTCCTCAGTGTTGTGAGAATGATGACTGGTTAAAATTTTTGGTGGTTTCTTGTTCAGTCCATAGGCCTACATCATGTGGCAAACCGGTGAGCATGTGGCTCTATTAGTATAGGAGATACCTGAAAACATATCACACTTTTCATCATAGTGCTTTTACCAATACATAAAATGCATGGAGAAGTCATTTCGAATGACTGGTCCTCAGTGTTGTGAGAACGATGACTGGTTAAAATTTTTGGTGGTTTCTTGTTCAGTCCATAGGCCTACATCATGTGGCAAACCGGTGAGCATGTGGCTCTATTAGTATAGGAGATACCTGAAAACATATCACACTTTTCATCATAGTGCTTTTACCAATGCATAAAATGCATGGAGAAGTCATTTCGAATGACTGGTCCTCAGTGTTGTGAGAACGATGACTGGTTAAAATTTTTGGTGGTTTCTTGTTCAGTCCATAGGCCTACATCATGTGGCAAACCGGTGAGCATGTGGCTCTATTAGTATAGGAGATACCTGAAAACTTATCACACTTTTCATCATAGTGCTTTTACCAATGCATAAAATGCATGGAGAAGTCATTTCGAATGACTGGTCCTCAGTGTTGTGAGAACGATGACTGGTTAAAATTTTTGGTGGTTTCTTGTTCAGTCCATAGGCCTACATCATGTGGCAAACCGGTGAGCATGTGGCTCTATTATTATAGGAGATACCTGAAAACATATCACACTTTTCATCATAGTGCTTTTACCAATGCATAAAATGCATGGAGAAGTCATTTCGAATGACTGGTCCTCAGTGTTGTGAGAACGATGACTGGTTAAAATTTTTGGTGGTTTCTTGTTCAGTCCATAGGCCTACATCATGTGGCAAACCGGTGAGCATGTGGCTCTATTAGTATAGGCGATACCTGAAAACATATCACACTTTTCATCATAGTGCTTTTACCAATGCATAAAATGCATGGAGAAGTCATTTCGAATGACTGGTCCTCAGTGTTGTGAGAACGATGACTGGTTAAAATTTTTGGTGGTTTCTTGTTCAGTCCATAGGCCTACATCATGTGGCAAACCGGTGAGCATGTGGCTCTATTAGTATAGGAGATACCTGAAAACATATCACACTTTTCATCATAGTGCTTTTACCAATGCATAAAATGCATGGAGAAGTCATTTCGAATGACTGGTCCTCAGTGTTGTGAGAATGATGACTGGTTAAAATTTTTGGTGGTTTCTTGTTCAGTCCATAGGCCTACATCATGTGGCAAACCGGTGAGCATGTGGCTCTATTAGTAAGGAGATACCTGAAAACATATCACACTTTTCATCATAGTGCTTTTACCAATGCATAAAATGCATGGAGAAGTCATTTCGAATGACTGGTCCTCAGTGTTGTGAGAACGATGACTGGTTAAAATTTTTGGTGGTTTCTTGTTCAGTCCATAGGCCTACATCATGTGGCAAACCGGTGAGCATGTGGCTCTATTAGTATAGGAGATACCTGAAAACATATCACACTTTTCATCATAGTGCTTTTACCAATGCATAAAATGCATGGAGAAGTCATTTCGAATGACTGGTCCTCAGTGTTGTGAGAACGATGACTGGTTAAAATTTTTGGTGGTTTCTTGTTCAGTCCATAGGCCTAAATCATGTGGCAAACCGGTGAGCATGTGGCTCTATTAGTATAGGAGATACCTGAAAACATATCACACTTTTCATCATAGTGCTTTTACCAATGCATAAAATGCATGGAGAAGTCATTTCGAATGACTGGTCCTCAGTGTTGTGAGAACGATGACTGGTTAAAATTTTTGGTGGTTTCTTGTTCAGTCCATAGGCCTAAATCATGTGGCAAACCGGTGAGCATGTGGCTCTATTAGTATAGGAGATACCTGAAAACATATCACACTTTTCATCATAGTGCTTTTACCAATGCATAAAATGCATGGAGAAGTCATTTCGAATGACTGGTCCTCAGTGTTGTGAGAACGATGACTGGTTAAAATTTTTGGTGGTTTCTTGTTCAGTCCATAGGCCTACATCATGTGGCAAACCGGTGAGCATGTGGCTCTATTAGTATAGGAGATACCTGAAAACTTATCACACTTTTCATCATAGTGCTTTTACCAATGCATAAAATGCATGGAGAAGTCATTTCGAATGACTGGTCCTCAGTGTTGTGAGAACGATGACTGGTTAAAATTTTTGGTGGTTTCTTGTTCAGTCCATAGGCCTACATCATGTGGCAAACCGGTGAGCATGTGGCTCTATTAGTATAGGAGATACCTGAAAACATATCACACTTTTCATCATAGTGCTTTTACCAATGCATAAAATGCATGGAGAAGTCATTTCGAATGACTGGTCCTCAGTGTTGTGAGAATGATGACTGGTTAAGATTTTTGGTGGTTTCTTGTTCAGTCCATAGGCCTACATCATGTGGCAAACCGGTGAGCATGTGGCTCTATTAGTATAGGAGATACCTGAAAACATATCACACTTTTCATCATAGTGCTTTTACCAATGCATAAAATGCATGGAGAAGTCATTTCGAATGACTGGTCCTCATTGTTGTGAGAACGATGACTGGTTAAAATTTTTGGTGGTTTCTTGTTCAGTCCATAGGCCTACATCATGTGGCAAACCGGTGAGCATGTGGCTCTATTAGTATAGGAGATACCTGAAAACATATCACACTTTTCATCATAGTGCTTTTACTAATGCATAAAATGCATGGAGAAGTCATTTCGAATGACTGGTCCTCAGTGTTGTGAGAACGATGACTGGTTAAAATTTTTGGTGGTTTCTTGTTCAGTCCATAGGCCTACATCATGTGGCAAACCGGTGAGCATGTGGCTCTATTAGTATAGGAGATACCTGAAAACATATCACACTTTTCATCATTGTGCTTTTACCAATGCATAAAATGCATGGAGAAGTCATTTCGAATGACTGGTCCTCAGTGTTGTGAGAACGATGACTGGTTAAAATTTTTGGTGGTTTCTTGTTCAGTCCATAGGCCTACATCATGTGGCAAACCGGTGAGCATGTGGCTCTATTAGTATAGGAGATACCTGAAAACATATCACACTTTTCATCATAGTGCTTTTACCAATGCATAAAATGCATGGAGAAGTCATTTCGAATGACTGGTCCTCAGTGTTGTGAGAACGATGACTGGGTAAAATTTTTGGTGGTTTCTTGTTCAGTCCATAGGCCTACATCATGTGGCAAACCGGTGAGCATGTGGCTCTATTAGTATAGGAGATACCTGAAAACATATCACACTTTTCATCATAGTGCTTTTACCAATGCATAAAATGCATGGAGAAGTCATTTCGAATGACTGGTCCTCAGTGTTGTGAGAACGATGACTGGTTAAAATTTTTGGTGGTTTCTTGTTCAGTCCATAGGCCTACATCATGTGGCAAACCGGTGAGCATGTGGCTCTATTAGTATAGGAGATACCTGAAAACATATCACACTTTTCATCATAGTGCTTTTACCAATGCATAAAATGCATGGAGAAGTCATTTCGAATGACTGGTCCTCAGTGTTGTGAGAACGATGACTGGTTAAAATTGTTGGTGGTTTCTTGTTCAGTCCATAGGCCTACATCATGTGGCAAACCGGTGAGCATGTGGCTCTATTAGTATAGGAGATACCTGAAAACATATCACACTTTTCATCATAGTGCTTTTAACAATGCATAAAATGCATGGAGAAGTCATTTCGAATGACTGGTCCTCAGTGTTGTGAGAACGATGACTGGTTAAAATTTTTGGTGGTTTCTTGTTCAGTCCATAGGCCTACATCATGTGGCAAACCGGTGAGCATGTGGCTCTATTAGTATAGGAGATACCTGAAAACATATCACACTTTTCATCATAGTGCTTTTACCAATGCATAAAATGCATGGAGAAGTCATTTCGAATGACTGGTCCTCAGTGTTGTGAGAACGATGACTGGTTAAAATTTTTGGTGGTTTCTTGTTCAGTCCATAGGCCTACATCATGTGGCAAACCGGTGAGCATGTGGCTCTATTAGTATAGGAGATACCTGAAAACATATCACACTTTTCATCATAGTGCTTTTACCAATGCATAAAATGCATGGAAAAGTCATTTCGAATGACTGGTCCTCAGTGTTGTGAGAACGATGACTGGTTAAAATCTTTGGTGGTTTCTTGTTCAGTCCATAGGCCTACATCATGTGGCAAACCGGTGAGCATGTGGCTCTATTAGTATAGGAGATACCTGAAAACTTATCACACTTTTCATCATAGTGCTTTTACCAATGCATAAAATGCATGGAGAAGTCATTTCGAATGACTGGTCCTCAGTGTTGTGAGAACGATGACTGGTTAAAATTTTTGGTGGTTTCTTGTTCAGTCCATAGGCCTATATCATGTGGCAAACCGGTGAGCATGTGGCTCTATTAGTAGAGGAGAAACCTGAAAACATATCACACTTTTCATCATAGTGCTTTTACCAATGCATAAAATGCATGGAGAAGTCATTTCGAATGACTGGTCCTCAGTGTTGTGAGAACGATGACTGGTTAAAATTGTTGGTGGTTTCTTGTTCAGTCCATAGGCCTACATCATGTGGCAAACCGGTGAGCATGTGGCTCTATTAGTATAGGAGATACCTGAAAACATATCACACTTTTCATCATAGTGCTTTTAACAATGCATAAAATGCATGGAGAAGTCATTTCGAATGACTGGTCCTCAGTGTTGTGAGAACGATGACTGGTTAAAATTTTTGGTGGTTTCTTGTTCAGTCCATAGGCCTACATCATGTGGCAAACCGGTGAGCATGTGGCTCTATTAGTATAGGAGATACCTGAAAACATATCACACTTTTCATCATAGTGCTTTTACCAATGCATAAAATGCATGGAGAAGTCATTTCGAATGACTGGTCCTCAGTGTTGTGAGAACGATGACTGGTTAAAATTTTTGGTGGTTTCTTGTTCAGTCCATAGGCCTACATCATGTGGCAAACCGGTGAGCATGTGGCTCTATTAGTATAGGAGATACCTGAAAACATATCACACTTTTCATCATAGTGCTTTTACCAATGCATAAAATGCATGGAAAAGTCATTTCGAATGACTGGTCCTCAGTGTTGTGAGAACGATGACTGGTTAAAATCTTTGGTGGTTTCTTGTTCAGTCCATAGGCCTACATCATGTGGCAAACCGGTGAGCATGTGGCTCTATTAGTATAGGAGATACCTGAAAACTTATCACACTTTTCATCATAGTGCTTTTACCAATGCATAAAATGCATGGAGAAGTCATTTCGAATGACTGGTCCTCAGTGTTGTGAGAACGATGACTGGTTAAAATTTTTGGTGGTTTCTTGTTCAGTCCATAGGCCTATATCATGTGGCAAACCGGTGAGCATGTGGCTCTATTAGTATAGGAGAAACCTGAAAACATATCACACTTTTCATCATAGTGCTTTTACCAATGCATAAAATGCATGGAGAAGTCATTTCGAATGACTGGTCCTCAGTGTTGTGAGAACGATGACTGGTTAAAATTTTTGGTGGTTTCTTGTTCAGTCCATAGGCCTACATCATGTGGCAAACCGGTGAGCATGTGGCTCTATTAGTATAGGAGATACCTGAAAACATATCACACTTTTCATCATAGTGCTTTTACCAATGCATAAAATGCATGGAGAAGTCATTTCGAATGACTGGTCCTCAGTGTTGTGAGAACGATGACTGGTTAAAATTTTTGGTGGTTTCTTGTTCAGTCCATAGGCCTACATCATGTGGCAAACCGGTGAGCATGTGGCTCTATTAGTATAGGAGATACCTGAAAACATATCACACTTTTCATCATAGTGCTTTTACCAATGCATAAAATGCATGGAGAAGTCAATTCGAATGACTGGTCCTCAGTATTGTGAGAACGATGACTGGTTAAAATTTTTGGTGGTTTCTTGTTCAGTACATAGGCCTACATCATGTGGCAAACTGGTGAGCATGTGGCTCTATTAGTATAGGAGATACCTGAAAACATATCACACTTTTCATCATAGTGCTTTTACCAATGCATAAAATGCATGGAGAAGTCATTTCGAATGACTGGTCCTCAGTGTTGTGAGAACGATGACTGGTTAAAATTTGTGGTGGTTTCTTGTTCAGTCCATAGGCCTACATCATGTGGCAAACCGGTGAGCATGTGGCTCTATTAGTATAGGAGATACCTGAAAACATATCACACTTTTCATCATAGTGCTTTTACCAATGCATAAAATGCATGGAGAAGTCATTTCGAATGACTGGTCCTCAGTGTTGTGAGAACGATGACTGGTTAAAATTTTTGGTGGTTTCTTGTTCAGTCCATAGGCCTACATCATGTGGCAAACCGGTGAGCATGTGGCTCTATTAGTATAGGAGATACCTGAAAACATATCACACTTTTCATCATAGTGCTTTTACCAATGCATAAAATGCATGGAGAAGTCATTTCGAATGACTGGTCCTCAGTGTTGTGAGAACGATGACTGGTTAAAATTTTTGGTGGTTTCTTGTTCAGTCCATAGGCCTACATCATGTGGCAAACCGGTGAGCATGTGGCTCTATTAGTATAGGAGATACCTGAAAACATATCACACTTTTCATCATAGTGCTTTTAACAATGCATAAAATGCATGGAGAAGTCATTTCGAATGACTGGTCCTCAGTGTTGTGAGAACGATGACTGGTTAAAATTTTTGGTGGTTTCTTGTTCAGTCCATAGGCCTACATCATGTGGCAAAGCGGTGAGCATGTGGCTCTATTAGTATAGGAGATACCTGAAAACATATCACACTTTTCATCATAGTGCTTTTACCAATGCATAAAATGCATGGAGAAGTCATTTCGAATGACTGGTCCTCAGTGTTGTGAGAACGATGACTGGTTAAAATTTTTGGTGGTTTCTTGTTCAGTCCATAGGCCTACATCATGTGGCAAACCGGTGAGCATGTGGCTCTATTAATATAGGAGATACCTGAAAACATATCACACTTTTCATCATAGTGCTTTTACCAATGCATAAAATGCATGGAGAAGTCATTTCGAATGACTGGTCCTCAGTGTTGTGAGAACGATGACTGGTTAAAATTTTTGGTGGTTTCTTGTTCAGTCCATAGGCCTACATCATGTGGCAAACCGGTGAGCATGTGGCTCTATTAGTATAGGAGATACCTGAAAACATATCACACTTTTCATCATAGTGCTTTTACCAATGCATAAAATGCATGGAGAAGTCATTTCGAATGACTGGTCCTCAGTGTTGTGAGAACGATGACTGGTTAAAATTTTTGGTGGTTTCTTGTTCAGTCCATAGGCCTACATCATGTGGCAAACCGGTGAGCATGTGGCTCTATTAGTATAGGAGATACCTGAAAACATATCACACTTTTCATCATAGTGCTTTCACCAATGCATAAAATGCATTGGAGAAGTCATTTCGAATGACTGGTCCTCAGTGTTGTGAGAACGATGACTGGTTAAAATTTTTGGTGGTTTCTTGTTCAGTCCATAGGCCTACATCATGTGGTAAACCGGTGAGCATGTGGCTCTATTAGTATAGGAGATACCTGAAAACATATCACACTTTTCATCATAGTGCTTTTACCAATGCATAAAATGCATGGAGAAGTCATTTCGAATGACTGGTCCTCAGTGTTGTGAGAACGATGACTGGTTAAAATTTTTGGTGGTTTCTTGTTCAGTCCATAGGCCTACATCATGTGGCAAACCGGTGAGCATGTGGCTCTATTAGTATAGGAGATACCTGAAAACATATCACACTTTTCATCATAGTGCTTTTACCAATGCATAAAATGCATGGAGAAGTCATTTCGAATGACTGGTCCTCAGTGTTGTGAGAATGATGACTGGTTAAAATTTTTGGTGGTTTCTTGTTCAGTCCATAGGCCTACATCATGTGGCAAACCGGTGAGCATGTGGCTCTATTAGTATAGGAGATACCTGAAAACATATCACACTTTTCATCATAGTGCTTTTACCAATACATAAAATGCATGGAGAAGTCATTTCGAATGACTGGTCCTCAGTGTTGTGAGAACGATGACTGGTTAAAATTTTTGGTGGTTTCTTGTTCAGTCCATAGGCCTACATCATGTGGCAAACCGGTGAGCATGTGGCTCTATTAGTATAGGAGATACCTGAAAACTTATCACACTTTTCATCATAGTGCTTTTACCAATGCATAAAATGCATGGAGAAGTCATTTCGAATGACTGGTCCTCAGTGTTGTGAGAACGATGACTGGTTAAAATTTTTGGTGGTTTCTTGTTCAGTCCATAGGCCTACATCATGTGGCAAACCGGTGAGCATGTGGCTCTATTATTATAGGAGATACCTGAAAACATATCACACTTTTCATCATAGTGCTTTTACCAATGCATAAAATGCATGGAGAAGTCATTTCGAATGACTGGTCCTCAGTGTTGTGAGAACGATGACTGGTTAAAATTTTTGGTGGTTTCTTGTTCAGTCCATAGGCCTACATCATGTGGCAAACCGGTGAGCATGTGGCTCTATTAGTATAGGCGATACCTGAAAACATATCACACTTTTCATCATAGTGCTTTTACCAATGCATAAAATGCATGGAGAAGTCATTTCGAATGACTGGTCCTCAGTGTTGTGAGAACGATGACTGGTTAAAATTTTTGGTGGTTTCTTGTTCAGTCCATAGGCCTACATCATGTGGCAAACCGGTGAGCATGTGGCTCTATTAGTATAGGAGATACCTGAAAACATATCACACTTTTCATCATAGTGCTTTTACCAATGCATAAAATGCATGGAGAAGTCATTTCGAATGACTGGTCCTCAGTGTTGTGAGAATGATGACTGGTTAAAATTTTTGGTGGTTTCTTGTTCAGTCCATAGGCCTACATCATGTGGCAAACCGGTGAGCATGTGGCTCTATTAGTAAGGAGATACCTGAAAACATATCACACTTTTCATCATAGTGCTTTTACCAATGCATAAAATGCATGGAGAAGTCATTTCGAATGACTGGTCCTCAGTGTTGTGAGAACGATGACTGGTTAAAATTTTTGGTGGTTTCTTGTTCAGTCCATAGGCCTACATCATGTGGCAAACCGGTGAGCATGTGGCTCTATTAGTATAGGAGATACCTGAAAACATATCACACTTTTCATCATAGTGCTTTTACCAATGCATAAAATGCATGGAGAAGTCATTTCGAATGACTGGTCCTCAGTGTTGTGAGAACGATGACTGGTTAAAATTTTTGGTGGTTTCTTGTTCAGTCCATAGGCCTAAATCATGTGGCAAACCGGTGAGCATGTGGCTCTATTAGTATAGGAGATACCTGAAAACATATCACACTTTTCATCATAGTGCTTTTACCAATGCATAAAATGCATGGAGAAGTCATTTCGAATGACTGGTCCTCAGTGTTGTGAGAACGATGACTGGTTAAAATTTTTGGTGGTTTCTTGTTCAGTCCATAGGCCTAAATCATGTGGCAAACCGGTGAGCATGTGGCTCTATTAGTATAGGAGATACCTGAAAACATATCACACTTTTCATCATAGTGCTTTTACCAATGCATAAAATGCATGGAGAAGTCATTTCGAATGACTGGTCCTCAGTGTTGTGAGAACGATGACTGGTTAAAATTTTTGGTGGTTTCTTGTTCAGTCCATAGGCCTACATCATGTGGCAAACCGGTGAGCATGTGGCTCTATTAGTATAGGAGATACCTGAAAACTTATCACACTTTTCATCATAGTGCTTTTACCAATGCATAAAATGCATGGAGAAGTCATTTCGAATGACTGGTCCTCAGTGTTGTGAGAACGATGACTGGTTAAAATTTTTGGTGGTTTCTTGTTCAGTCCATAGGCCTACATCATGTGGCAAACCGGTGAGCATGTGGCTCTATTAGTATAGGAGATACCTGAAAACATATCACACTTTTCATCATAGTGCTTTTACCAATGCATAAAATGCATGGAGAAGTCATTTCGAATGACTGGTCCTCAGTGTTGTGAGAATGATGACTGGTTAAGATTTTTGGTGGTTTCTTGTTCAGTCCATAGGCCTACATCATGTGGCAAACCGGTGAGCATGTGGCTCTATTAGTATAGGAGATACCTGAAAACATATCACACTTTTCATCATAGTGCTTTTACCAATGCATAAAATGCATGGAGAAGTCATTTCGAATGACTGGTCCTCATTGTTGTGAGAACGATGACTGGTTAAAATTTTTGGTGGTTTCTTGTTCAGTCCATAGGCCTACATCATGTGGCAAACCGGTGAGCATGTGGCTCTATTAGTATAGGAGATACCTGAAAACATATCACACTTTTCATCATAGTGCTTTTACTAATGCATAAAATGCATGGAGAAGTCATTTCGAATGACTGGTCCTCAGTGTTGTGAGAACGATGACTGGTTAAAATTTTTGGTGGTTTCTTGTTCAGTCCATAGGCCTACATCATGTGGCAAACCGGTGAGCATGTGGCTCTATTAGTATAGGAGATACCTGAAAACATATCACACTTTTCATCATTGTGCTTTTACCAATGCATAAAATGCATGGAGAAGTCATTTCGAATGACTGGTCCTCAGTGTTGTGAGAACGATGACTGGTTAAAATTTTTGGTGGTTTCTTGTTCAGTCCATAGGCCTACATCATGTGGCAAACCGGTGAGCATGTGGCTCTATTAGTATAGGAGATACCTGAAAACATATCACACTTTTCATCATAGTGCTTTTACCAATGCATAAAATGCATGGAGAAGTCATTTCGAATGACTGGTCCTCAGTGTTGTGAGAACGATGACTGGGTAAAATTTTTGGTGGTTTCTTGTTCAGTCCATAGGCCTACATCATGTGGCAAACCGGTGAGCATGTGGCTCTATTAGTATAGGAGATACCTGAAAACATATCACACTTTTCATCATAGTGCTTTTACCAATGCATAAAATGCATGGAGAAGTCATTTCGAATGACTGGTCCTCAGTGTTGTGAGAACGATGACTGGTTAAAATTTTTGGTGGTTTCTTGTTCAGTCCATAGGCCTACATCATGTGGCAAACCGGTGAGCATGTGGCTCTATTAGTATAGGAGATACCTGAAAACATATCACACTTTTCATCATAGTGCTTTTACCAATGCATAAAATGCATGGAGAAGTCATTTCGAATGACTGGTCCTCAGTGTTGTGAGAACGATGACTGGTTAAAATTGTTGGTGGTTTCTTGTTCAGTCCATAGGCCTACATCATGTGGCAAACCGGTGAGCATGTGGCTCTATTAGTATAGGAGATACCTGAAAACATATCACACTTTTCATCATAGTGCTTTTAACAATGCATAAAATGCATGGAGAAGTCATTTCGAATGACTGGTCCTCAGTGTTGTGAGAACGATGACTGGTTAAAATTTTTGGTGGTTTCTTGTTCAGTCCATAGGCCTACATCATGTGGCAAACCGGTGAGCATGTGGCTCTATTAGTATAGGAGATACCTGAAAACATATCACACTTTTCATCATAGTGCTTTTACCAATGCATAAAATGCATGGAGAAGTCATTTCGAATGACTGGTCCTCAGTGTTGTGAGAACGATGACTGGTTAAAATTTTTGGTGGTTTCTTGTTCAGTCCATAGGCCTACATCATGTGGCAAACCGGTGAGCATGTGGCTCTATTAGTATAGGAGATACCTGAAAACATATCACACTTTTCATCATAGTGCTTTTACCAATGCATAAAATGCATGGAAAAGTCATTTCGAATGACTGGTCCTCAGTGTTGTGAGAACGATGACTGGTTAAAATCTTTGGTGGTTTCTTGTTCAGTCCATAGGCCTACATCATGTGGCAAACCGGTGAGCATGTGGCTCTATTAGTATAGGAGATACCTGAAAACTTATCACACTTTTCATCATAGTGCTTTTACCAATGCATAAAATGCATGGAGAAGTCATTTCGAATGACTGGTCCTCAGTGTTGTGAGAACGATGACTGGTTAAAATTTTTGGTGGTTTCTTGTTCAGTCCATAGGCCTATATCATGTGGCAAACCGGTGAGCATGTGGCTCTATTAGTAGAGGAGAAACCTGAAAACATATCACACTTTTCATCATAGTGCTTTTACCAATGCATAAAATGCATGGAGAAGTCATTTCGAATGACTGGTCCTCAGTGTTGTGAGAACGATGACTGGTTAAAATTGTTGGTGGTTTCTTGTTCAGTCCATAGGCCTACATCATGTGGCAAACCGGTGAGCATGTGGCTCTATTAGTATAGGAGATACCTGAAAACATATCACACTTTTCATCATAGTGCTTTTAACAATGCATAAAATGCATGGAGAAGTCATTTCGAATGACTGGTCCTCAGTGTTGTGAGAACGATGACTGGTTAAAATTTTTGGTGGTTTCTTGTTCAGTCCATAGGCCTACATCATGTGGCAAACCGGTGAGCATGTGGCTCTATTAGTATAGGAGATACCTGAAAACATATCACACTTTTCATCATAGTGCTTTTACCAATGCATAAAATGCATGGAGAAGTCATTTCGAATGACTGGTCCTCAGTGTTGTGAGAACGATGACTGGTTAAAATTTTTGGTGGTTTCTTGTTCAGTCCATAGGCCTACATCATGTGGCAAACCGGTGAGCATGTGGCTCTATTAGTATAGGAGATACCTGAAAACATATCACACTTTTCATCATAGTGCTTTTACCAATGCATAAAATGCATGGAAAAGTCATTTCGAATGACTGGTCCTCAGTGTTGTGAGAACGATGACTGGTTAAAATCTTTGGTGGTTTCTTGTTCAGTCCATAGGCCTACATCATGTGGCAAACCGGTGAGCATGTGGCTCTATTAGTATAGGAGATACCTGAAAACTTATCACACTTTTCATCATAGTGCTTTTACCAATGCATAAAATGCATGGAGAAGTCATTTCGAATGACTGGTCCTCAGTGTTGTGAGAACGATGACTGGTTAAAATTTTTGGTGGTTTCTTGTTCAGTCCATAGGCCTATATCATGTGGCAAACCGGTGAGCATGTGGCTCTATTAGTATAGGAGAAACCTGAAAACATATCACACTTTTCATCATAGTGCTTTTACCAATGCATAAAATGCATGGAGAAGTCATTTCGAATGACTGGTCCTCAGTGTTGTGAGAACGATGACTGGTTAAAATTTTTGGTGGTTTCTTGTTCAGTCCATAGGCCTACATCATGTGGCAAACCGGTGAGCATGTGGCTCTATTAGTATAGGAGATACCTGAAAACATATCACACTTTTCATCATAGTGCTTTTACCAATGCATAAAATGCATGGAGAAGTCATTTCGAATGACTGGTCCTCAGTGTTGTGAGAACGATGACTGGTTAAAATTTTTGGTGGTTTCTTGTTCAGTCCATAGGCCTACATCATGTGGCAAACCGGTGAGCATGTGGCTCTATTAGTATAGGAGATACCTGAAAACATATCACACTTTTCATCATAGTGCTTTTACCAATGCATAAAATGCATGGAGAAGTCAATTCGAATGACTGGTCCTCAGTATTGTGAGAACGATGACTGGTTAAAATTTTTGGTGGTTTCTTGTTCAGTACATAGGCCTACATCATGTGGCAAACTGGTGAGCATGTGGCTCTATTAGTATAGGAGATACCTGAAAACATATCACACTTTTCATCATAGTGCTTTTACCAATGCATAAAATGCATGGAGAAGTCATTTCGAATGACTGGTCCTCAGTGTTGTGAGAACGATGACTGGTTAAAATTTGTGGTGGTTTCTTGTTCAGTCCATAGGCCTACATCATGTGGCAAACCGGTGAGCATGTGGCTCTATTAGTATAGGAGATACCTGAAAACATATCACACTTTTCATCATAGTGCTTTTACCAATGCATAAAATGCATGGAGAAGTCATTTCGAATGACTGGTCCTCAGTGTTGTGAGAACGATGACTGGTTAAAATTTTTGGTGGTTTCTTGTTCAGTCCATAGGCCTACATCATGTGGCAAACCGGTGAGCATGTGGCTCTATTAGTATAGGAGATACCTGAAAACATATCACACTTTTCATCATAGTGCTTTTACCAATGCATAAAATGCATGGAGAAGTCATTTCGAATGACTGGTCCTCAGTGTTGTGAGAACGATGACTGGTTAAAATTTTTGGTGGTTTCTTGTTCAGTCCATAGGCCTACATCATGTGGCAAACCGGTGAGCATGTGGCTCTATTAGTATAGGAGATACCTGAAAACATATCACACTTTTCATCATAGTGCTTTTAACAATGCATAAAATGCATGGAGAAGTCATTTCGAATGACTGGTCCTCAGTGTTGTGAGAACGATGACTGGTTAAAATTTTTGGTGGTTTCTTGTTCAGTCCATAGGCCTACATCATGTGGCAAAGCGGTGAGCATGTGGCTCTATTAGTATAGGAGATACCTGAAAACATATCACACTTTTCATCATAGTGCTTTTACCAATGCATAAAATGCATGGAGAAGTCATTTCGAATGACTGGTCCTCAGTGTTGTGAGAACGATGACTGGTTAAAATTTTTGGTGGTTTCTTGTTCAGTCCATAGGCCTACATCATGTGGCAAACCGGTGAGCATGTGGCTCTATTAATATAGGAGATACCTGAAAACATATCACACTTTTCATCATAGTGCTTTTACCAATGCATAAAATGCATGGAGAAGTCATTTCGAATGACTGGTCCTCAGTGTTGTGAGAACGATGACTGGTTAAAATTTTTGGTGGTTTCTTGTTCAGTCCATAGGCCTACATCATGTGGCAAACCGGTGAGCATGTGGCTCTATTAGTATAGGAGATACCTGAAAACATATCACACTTTTCATCATAGTGCTTTTACCAATGCATAAAATGCATGGAGAAGTCATTTCGAATGACTGGTCCTCAGTGTTGTGAGAACGATGACTGGTTAAAATTTTTGGTGGTTTCTTGTTCAGTCCATAGGCCTACATCATGTGGCAAACCGGTGAGCATGTGGCTCTATTAGTATAGGAGATACCTGAAAACATATCACACTTTTCATCATAGTGCTTTCACCAATGCATAAAATGCATTGGAGAAGTCATTTCGAATGACTGGTCCTCAGTGTTGTGAGAACGATGACTGGTTAAAATTTTTGGTGGTTTCTTGTTCAGTCCATAGGCCTACATCATGTGGTAAACCGGTGAGCATGTGGCTCTATTAGTATAGGAGATACCTGAAAACATATCACACTTTTCATCATAGTGCTTTTACCAATGCATAAAATGCATGGAGAAGTCATTTCGAATGACTGGTCCTCAGTGTTGTGAGAACGATGACTGGTTAAAATTTTTGGTGGTTTCTTGTTCAGTCCATAGGCCTACATCATGTGGCAAACCGGTGAGCATGTGGCTCTATTAGTATAGGAGATACCTGAAAACATATCACACTTTTCATCATAGTGCTTTTACCAATGCATAAAATGCATGGAGAAGTCATTTCGAATGACTGGTCCTCAGTGTTGTGAGAACGATGACTAGTTAAAATTTGTGGTGGTTTCTTGTTCAGTCCATAGGCCTACATCATGTGGCAAACCGGTGAGCATGTGGCTCTATTAGTATAGGAGATACCTGAAAACATATCACACTTTTCATCATAGTGCTTTTACCAATGCATAAAATGCATGGAGAAGTCATTTCGAATGACTGGTCCTCAGTGTTGTGAGAACGATGACTGGTTAAAATTTTTGGTGGTTTCTTGTTCAGTCCATAGGCCTACATCATGTGGCAAACCGGTGAGCATGTGGCTCTATTAGTATAGGAGATACCTGAAAACATATCACACTTTTCATCATAGTGCTTTTACCAATGCATAAAATGCATGGAGAAGTCATTTCGAATGACTGGTCCTCAGTGTTGTGAGAACGATGACTGGTTAAAATTTTTGGTGGTTTCTTGTTCAGTCCATAGGCCTACATCATGTGGCAAACCGGTGAGCATGTGGCTCTATTAGTATAGGAGATACCTGAAAACATATCACACTTTTCATCATAGTGCTTTTACCAATGCATAAAATGCATGGAGAAGTCATTTCGAATGACTGGTCCTCAGTATTGTGAGAACGATAACTGGTTAAAATTTTTGGTGGTTTCTTGTTCAGTACATAGGCCTACATCATGTGGCAAACCGGTGAGCATGTGGCTCTATTAGTATAGGAGATACCTGAAAACATATCACACTTTTCATCATAGTGCTTTTACCAATGCATAAAATGCATGGAGAAGTCATTTCGAATGACTGGTCCTCAGTGTTGTGAGAACGATGACTGGTTAAAATTTTTGGTGGTTTCTTGTTCAGTCCATAGGCCTACATCATGTGGCAAAGCGGTGAGCATGTGGCTCTATTAGTATAGGAGATACCTGAAAACATATCACACTTTTCATCATAGTGCTTTTACCAATGCATAAAATGCATGGAGAAGTCATTTCGAATGACTGGTCCTCAGTGTTGTGAGAACGATGACTGGTTAAAATTTTTGGTGGTTTCTTGTTCAGTCCATAGGCCTACATAATGTGGCAAACCGGTGAGCATGTGGCTCTATTAGTATAGGAGATACCTGAAAACATATCACACTTTTCATCATAGTGCTTTTAACAATGCATAAAATGCATGGAGAAGTCATTTCGAATGACTGGTCCTCAGTGTTGTGAGAACGATGACTGGTTAAAATTTTTGGTGGTTTCTTGTTCAGTCCATAGGCCTACATCATGTGGCAAAGCGGTGAGCATGTGGCTCTATTAGTATAGGAGATACCTGAAAACATATCACACTTTTCATCATAGTGCTTTTACCAATGCATAAAATGCATGGAGAAGTCATTTCGAATGACTGGTCCTCAGTGTTGTGAGAACGATGACTGGTTAAAATTTTTGGTGGTTTCTTGTTCAGTCCATAGGCCTACATCATGTGGCAAACCGGTGAGCATGTGGCTCTATTAATATAGGAGATACCTGAAAACATATCACACTTTTCATCATAGTGCTTTTACCAATGCATAAAATGCATGGAGAAGTCATTTCGAATGACTGGTCCTCAGTGTTGTGAGAACGATGACTGGTTAAAATTTTTGGTGGTTTCTTGTTCAGTCCATAGGCCTACATCATGTGGCAAACCGGTGAGCATGTGGCTCTATTAGTATAGGAGATACCTGAAAACATATCACACTTTTCATCATAGTGCTTTTACCAATGCATAAAATGCATGGAGAAGTCATTTCGAATGACTGGTCCTCAGTGTTGTGAGAACGATGACTGGTTAAAATTTTTGGTGGTTTCTTGTTCAGTCCATAGGCCTACATCATGTGGCAAACCGGTGAGCATGTGGCTCTATTAGTATAGGAGATACCTGAAAACATATCACACTTTTCATCATAGTGCTTTCACCAATGCATAAAATGCATTGGAGAAGTCATTTCGAATGACTGGTCCTCAGTGTTGTGAGAACGATGACTGGTTAAAATTTTTGGTGGTTTCTTGTTCAGTCCATAGGCCTACATCATGTGGTAAACCGGTGAGCATGTGGCTCTATTAGTATAGGAGATACCTGAAAACATATCACACTTTTCATCATTGTGCTTTTACCAATGCATAAAATGCATGGAGAAGTCATTTCGAATGACTGGTCCTCAGTGTTGTGAGAACGATGACTGGTTAAAATTTTTGGTGGTTTCTTGTTCAGTCCATAGGCCTACATCATGTGGCAAACCGGTGAGCATGTGGCTCTATTAGTATAGGAGATACCTGAAAACATATCACACTTTTCATCATAGTGCTTTTACCAATGCATAAAATGCATGGAGAAGTCATTTCGAATGACTGGTCCTCAGTGTTGTGAGAACGATGACTGGTTAAAATTTTTGGTGGTTTCTTGTTCAGTCCATAGGCCTACATCATGTGGCAAACCGGTGAGCATGTGGCTCTATTAGTATAGGAGATACCTGAAAACATATCACACTTTTCATCATAGTGCTTTTACCAATGCATAAAATGCATGGAGAAGTCATTTCGAATGACTGGTCCTCAGTGTTGTGAGAACGATGACTGGTTAAAATTTTTGGTGGTTTCTTGTTCAGTCCATAGGCCTACACCATGTGGCAAACCGGTGAGCATGTGGCTCTATTAGTATAGGAGATACCTGAAAACATATCACACTTTTCATCATAGTGCTTTTACCAATGCATAAAATGCATGGAGAAGTCATTTCGAATGACTGGTCCTCAGTATTGTGAGAACGATAACTGGTTAAAATTTTTGGTGGTTTCTTGTTCAGTACATAGGCCTACATCATGTGGCAAACCGGTGAGCATGTGGCTCTATTAGTATAGGAGATACCTGAAAACATATCACACTTTTCATCATAGTGCTTTTACCAATGCATAAAATGCATGGAGAAGTCATTTCGAATGACTGGTCCTCAGTGTTGTGAGAACGATGACTGGTTAAAATTTTTGGTGGTTTCTTGTTCAGTCCATAGGCCTACATCATGTGGCAAACCGGTGAGCATGTGGCTCTATTAGTATAGGAGATACCTGAAAACATATCACACTTTTCATCATAGTGCTTTTACCAATGCATAAAATGCATGGAGAAGTCATTTCGAATGACTGGTCCTCAGTGTTGTGAGAACGATGACTGGTTAAAATTTTTGGTGGTTTCTTGTTCAGTCCATAGGCCTACATAATGTGGCAAACCGGTGAGCATGTGGCTCTATTAGTATAGGAGATACCTGAAAACATATCACACTTTTCATCATAGTGCTTTTACCAATGCATAAAATGCATGGAGAAGTCATTTCGAATGACTGGTCCTCAGTGTTGTGAGAACGATGACTGGTTAAAATTTTTGGTGGTTTCTTGTTCAGTCCATAGGCCTACATCATGTGGCAAAGCGGTGAGCATGTGGCTCTATTAGTATAGGAGATACCTGAAAACATATCACACTTTTCATCATAGTGCTTTTACCAATGCATAAAATGCATGGAGAAGTCATTTCGAATGACTGGTCCTCAGTGTTGTGAGAACGATGACTGGTTAAAATTTTTGGTGGTTTCTTGTTCAGTCCATAGGCCTACATCATGTGGCAAACCGGTGAGCATGTGGCTCTATTAATATAGGAGATACCTGAAAACATATCACACTTTTCATCATAGTGCTTTTACCAATGCATAAAATGCATGGAGAAGTCATTTCGAATGACTGGTCCTCAGTGTTGTGAGAACGATGACTGGTTAAAATTTTTGGTGGTTTCTTGTTCAGTCCATAGGCCTACATCATGTGGCAAACCGGTGAGCATGTGGCTCTATTAGTATAGGAGATACCTGAAAACATATCACACTTTTCATCATAGTGCTTTTACCAATGCATAAAATGCATGGAGAAGTCATTTCGAATGACTGGTCCTCAGTGTTGTGAGAACGATGACTGGTTAAAATTTTTGGTGGTTTCTTGTTCAGTCCATAGGCCTACATCATGTGGCAAACCGGTGAGCATGTGGCTCTATTAGTATAGGAGATACCTGAAAACATATCACACTTTTCATCATAGTGCTTTCACCAATGCATAAAATGCATTGGAGAAGTCATTTCGAATGACTGGTCCTCAGTGTTGTGAGAACGATGACTGGTTAAAATTTTTGGTGGTTTCTTGTTCAGTCCATAGGCCTACATCATGTGGTAAACCGGTGAGCATGTGGCTCTATTAGTATAGGAGATACCTGAAATCATATCACACTTTTCATCATAGTGCTTTTACCAATGCATAAAATGCATGGAGAAGTCATTTCGAATGACTGGTCCTCAGTGTTGTGAGAACGATGACTGGTTAAAATTTTTGGTGGTTTCTTGTTCAGTCCATAGGCCTACATCATGTGGCAAACCGGTGAGCATGTGGCTCTATTAGTATAGGAGATACCTGAAAACATATCACACTTTTCATCATAGTGCTTTTACCAATGCATAAAATGCATGGAGAAGTCATTTCGAATGACTGGTCCTCAGTGTTGTGAGAACGATGACTGGTTAAAATTTTTGGTGGTTTCTTGTTCAGTCCATAGGCCTACATCATGTGGCAAACCGGTGAGCATGTGGCTCAATTAGTATAGGAGATAACTGAAAACATATCACACTTTTCATCATAGTGCTTTTACCAATGCATAAAATGCATGGAGAAGTCATTTCGAATGACTGGTCCTCAGTGTTGTGAGAACGATGACTGGTTAAAATTTTTGGTGGTTTCTTGTTCAGTCCATAGGCCTACATCATGTGGCAAACCGGTGAGCATGTGGCTCTATTAGTATAGGAGATACCTGAAAACATATCACACTTTTCATCATAGTGCTTTTACCAATGCATAAAATGCATGGAGAAGTCATTTCGAATGACTGGTCCTCAGTGTTGTGAGAACGATGACTGGTTAAAATTTTTGGTGGTTTCTTGTTCAGTCCATAGGCCTACATCATGTGGCAAACCGGTGAGCATGTGGCTCTATTAGTATAGGAGATACCTGAAAACATATCACACTTTTCATCATAGTGCTTTTACCAATGCATAAAATGCATGGAGAAGTCATTTCGAATGACTGGTCCTCAGTGTTGTGAGACCGATGACTGGTTAAAATTTTTGGTGGTTTCTTGTTCAGTCCATAGGCCTACATCATGTGGCAAACCGGTGAGCATGTGGCTCTATTAGTATAGGAGATACCTGAAAACATATCACACTTTTCATCATAGTGCTTTTACCAATTCATAAAATGCATGGAGAAGTCATTTCGAATGACTGGTCCTCAGTGTTGTGAGAACGATGACTGGTTAAAATTTTTGGTGGTTTCTTGTTCAGTCCATAGGCCTACATCATGTGGCAAACCGGTGAGCATGTGGCTCTATTAGTATAGGAGATACCTGAAAACATATCACACTTTTCATCATAGTGCTTTTACCAATGCATAAAATGCATGGAGAAATCATTTCGAATGACTGGTCCTCAGTGTTGTGAGAACGATGACTGGTTAAAATTTTTGGTGGTTTCTTGTTCAGTCCATAGGCCTACATCATGTGGCAAACCGGTGAGCATGTGGCTCTATTAGTATAGGAGATACCTGAAAACATATCACACTTTTCATCATAGTGCTTTTACCAATGCATAAAATGCATGGAGAAGTCATTTCGAATGACTGGTCCTCAGTGTTGTGAGAACGATGACTGGTTAAAATTTTTGGTGGTTTCTTGTTCAGTCCATAGGCCTACATCATGTGGCAAACCGGTGAGCATGTGGCTCTATTAGTATAGGAGATACCTGAAAACATATCACACTTTTCATCATAGTGCTTTTACCAATGCATAAAATGCATGGAGAAGTCATTTCGAATGACTGGTCCTCAGTGTTGTGAGAACGATGACTGGTTAAAATTTTTGGTGGTTTCTTGTTCAGTCCATAGGCCTACATCATGTGGCAAACCGGTGAGCATGTGGCTCTATTAGTATAGGAGATACCTGAAAACATATCACACTTTTCATCATAGTGCTTTTACCAATGCATAAAATGCATGGAGAAGTCATTTCGAATGACTGGTCCTCAGTGTTGTGAGAACGATGACTGGTTAAAATTTTTGGTGGTTTCTTGTTCAGTCCATAGGCCTACATCATGTGGCAAACCGGTGAGCATGTGGCTCTATTAGTATAGGAGATACCTGAAAACATATCACACTTTTCATCATAGTGCTTTTACCAATGCATAAAATGCATGGAGAAGTCATTTCGAATGACTGGTCCTCAGTGTTGTGAGAACGATGACTGGTTAAAATTTTTGGTGGTTTCTTGTTCAGTCCATAGGCCTACATCATGTGGCAAACCGGTGAGCATGTGGCTCTATTAGTATAGGAGATACCTGAAAACATATCACACTTTTCATCATAGTGCTTTTACCAATGCATAAAATGCATGGAGAAGTCATTTCGAATGACTGGTCCTCAGTGTTGTGAGAACGATGACTGGTTAAAATTTTTGGTGGTTTCTTGTTCAGTCCATAGGCCTACATCATGTGGCAAACCGGTGAGCATGTGGCTCTATTAGTATAGGAGATACCTGAAAACATATCACACTTTTCATCATAGTGCTTTTACCAATGCATAAAATGCATGGAGAAATCATTTCGAATGACTGGTCCTCAGTGTTGTGAGAACGATGACTGGTTAAAATTTTTGGTGGTTTCTTGTTCAGTCCATAGGCCTACATCATGTGGCAAACCGGTGAGCATGTGGCTCTATTAGTATAGGAGATACCTGAAAACATATCACACTTTTCATCATAGTGCTTTTACCAATGCATAAAATGCATGGAGAAGTCATTTCGAATGACTGGTCCTCAGTGTTGTGAGAACGATGACTGGTTAAAATTTTTGGTGGTTTCTTGTTCAGTCCATAGGCCTACATCATGTGGCAAACCGGTGAGCATGTGGCTCTATTAGTATAGGAGATACCTGAAAACATATCACACTTTTCATCATAGTGCTTTTACCAATGCATAAAATGCATGGAGAAGTCATTTCGAATGACTGGTCCTCAGTGTTGTGAGAACGATGACTGGTTAAAATTTTTGGTGGTTTCTTGTTCAGTCCATAGGCCTACATCATGTGGCAAACCGGTGAGCATGTGGCTCTATTAGTATAGGAGATACCTGAAAACATATCACACTTTTCATCATAGTGCTTTTACCAATGCATAAAATGCATGGAGAAGTCATTTCGAATGACTGGTCCTCAGTGTTGTGAGAACGATGACTGGTTAAAATTTTTGGTGGTTTCTTGTTCAGTCCATAGGCCTACATCATGTGGCAAACCGGTGAGCATGTGGCTCTATTAGTATAGGAGATACCTGAAAACATATCACACTTTTCATCATAGTGCTTTTACCAATGCATAAAATGCATGGAGAAGTCATTTCGAATGACTGGTCCTCAGTGTTGTGAGAACGATGACTGGTTAAAATTTTTGGTGGTTTCTTGTTCAGTCCATAGGCCTACATCATGTGGCAAACCGGTGAGCATGTGGCTCTATTAGTATAGGAGATACCTGAAAACATATCACACTTTTCATCATAGTGCTTTTACCAATGCATAAAATGCATGGAGAAGTCATTTCGAATGACTGGTCCTCAGTGTTGTGAGAACGATGACTGGTTAAAATTTTTGGTGGTTTCTTGTTCAGTCCATAGGCCTACATCACGTGGCAAACCGGTGAGCATGTGGCTCTATTAGTATAGGAGATACCTGAAAACATATCACACTTTTCATCATAGTGCTTTTACCAATGCATAAAATGCATGGAGAAGTCATTTCGAATGACTGGTCCTCAGTGTTGTGAGAACGATGACTGGTTAAAATTTTTGGTGGTTTCTTGTTCAGTCCATAGGCCTACATCATGTGGCAAACCGGTGAGCATGTGGCTCTATTAGTATAGGAGATACCTGAAAACATATCACACTTTTCATCATAGTTCTTTTACCAATGCATAAAATGCATGGAGAAGTCATTTCGAATGACTGGTCCTCAGTGTTGTGAGAACGATGACTGGTTAAAATTTTTGGTGGTTTCTTGTTCAGTCCATAGGCCTACATCATGTGGCAAACCGGTGAGCATGTGGCTCTATTAGTATAGGAGATACCTGAAAACATATCACACTTTTCATCATAGTGCTTTAACCAATGCATAAAATGCATGGAGAAGTCATTTCGAATGACTGGTCCTCAGTGTTGTGAGAACGATGACTGGTTAAAATTTTTGGTGGTTTCTTGTTCAGTCCATAGGCCTACATCATGTGGCAAACCGGTGAGCATGTGGCTCTATTAGTATAGGAGATACCTGAAAACATATCACACTTTTCATCATAGTGCTTTTACCAATGCATAAAATGCATGGAGAAGTCATTTCGAATGACTGGTCCTCAGTGTTGTGAGAACGATGACTGGTTAAAATTTTTGGTGGTTTCTTGTTCAGTCCATAGGCCTACATCATGTGGCAAACCGGTGAGCATGTGGCTCTATTAGTATAGGAGATACCTGAAAACATATCACACTTTTCATCATAGTGCTTTTACCAATGCATAAAATGCATGGAGAAGTCATTTCGAATGACTGGTCCTCAGTGTTGTGAGAACGATGACTGGTTAAAATTTTTGGTGGTTTCTTGTTCAGTCCATAGGCCTACATCATGTGGCAAACCGGTGAGCATGTGGCTCTATTAGTATAGGAGATACCTGAAAACATATCACACTTTTCATCATAGTGCTTTTACCAATGCATAAAATGCATGGAGAAGTCATTTCGAATGACTGGTCCTCAGTGTTGTGAGAACGATGACTGGTTAAAATTTTTGGTGGTTTCTTGTTCAGTCCATAGGTCTACATCATGCGGCAAACCGGTGAGCATGTGGCTCTATTAGTATAGGAGATACCTGAAAACATATCACACTTTTCATCATAGTGCTTTTACCAATGCATAAAATGCATGGAGAAGTCATTTCGAATGACTGGTCCTCAGTGTTGTGAGAACGATGACTGGTTAAAATTTTTGGTGGTTTCTTGTTCAGTCCATAGGCCTACATCATGTGGCAAACCGGTGAGCATGTGGCTCTATTAGTATAGGAGATACCTGAAAACATATCACACTTTTCATCATAGTGCTTTTACCAATGCATAAAATGCATGGAGAAGTCATTTCGAATGACTGGTCCTCAGTGTTGTGAGAACGATGACTGGTTAAAATTTTTGGTGGTTTCTTGTTCAGTCCATAGGCCTACATCATGTGGCAAACCGGTGAGCATGTGGCTCTATTAGTATAGGAGATACCTGAAAACATATCACACTTTTCATCATAGTGCTTTTACCAATGCATAAAATGCATGGAGAAGTCATTTCGAATGACTGGTCCTCAGTGTTGTGAGAACGATGACTGGTTAAAATTTTTGGTGGTTTCTTGTTCAGTCCATAGGCCTACATCATGTGGCAAACCGGTGAGCATGTGGCTCTATTAGTATAGGAGATACCTGAAAACATATCACACTTTTCATCATAGTGCTTTTACCAATGCATAAAATGCATGGAGAAGTCATTTCGAATGACTGGTCCTCAGTGTTGTGAGAACGATGACTGGTTAAAATTTTTGGTGGTTTCTTGTTCAGTCCATAGGCCTACATCATGTGGCAAACCGGTGAGCATGTGGCTCTATTAGTATAGGAGATACCTGAAAACATATCACACTTTTCATCATAGTGCTTTTACCAATGCATAAAATGCATGGAGAAGTCATTTCGAATGACTGGTCCTCAGTGTTGTGAGAACGATGACTGGTTAAAATTTTTGGTGGTTTCTTGTTCAGTCCATAGGCCTACATCATGTGGCAAACCGGTGAGCATGTGGCTCTATTAGTATAGGAGATACCTGAAAACATATCACACTTTTCATCATAGTGCTTTTACCAATGCATAAAATGCATGGAGAAGTCATTTCGAATGACTGGTCCTCAGTGTTGTGAGAACGATGACTGGTTAAAATTTTTGGTGGTTTCTTGTTCAGTCCATAGGCCTACATCATGTGGCAAACCGGTGAGCATGTGGCTCTATTAGTATAGGAGATACCTGAAAACATATCACACTTTTCATCATAGTGCTTTTACCAATGCATAAAATGCATGGAGAAGTCATTTCGAATGACTGGTCCTCAGTGTTGTGAGAACGATGACTGGTTAAAATTTTTGGTGGTTTCTTGTTCAGTCCATAGGCCTACATCATGTGGCAAACCGGTGAGCATGTGGCTCTATTAGTATAGGAGATACCTGAAAACATATCACACTTTTCATCATAGTGCTTTTACCAATGCATAAAATGCATGGAGAAGTCATTTCGAATGACTGGTCCTCAGTGTTGTGAGAACGATGACTGGTTAAAATTTTTGGTGGTTTCTTGTTCAGTCCATAGGTCTACATCATGCGGCAAACCGGTGAGCATGTGGCTCTATTAGTATAGGAGATACCTGAAAACATATCACACTTTTCATCATAGTGCTTTTACCAATGCATAAAATGCATGGAGAAGTCATTTCGAATGACTGGTCCTCAGTGTTGTGAGAACGATGACTGGTTAAAATTTTTGGTGGTTTCTTGTTCAGTCCATAGGCCTACATCATGTGGCAAACCGGTGAGCATGTGGCTCTATTAGTATAGGAGATACCTGAAAACATATCACACTTTTCATCATAGTGCTTTTACCAATGCATAAAATGCATGGAGAAGTCATTTCGAATGACTGGTCCTCAGTGTTGTGAGAACGATGACTGGTTAAAATTTTTGGTGGTTTCTTGTTCAGTCCATAGGCCTACATCATGTGGCAAACCGGTGAGCATGTGGCTCTATTAGTATAGGAGATACCTGAAAACATATCACACTTTTCATCATAGTGCTTTTACCAATGCATAAAATGCATGGAGAAGTCATTTCGAATGACTGGTCCTCAGTGTTGTGAGAACGATGACTGGTTAAAATTTTTGGTGGTTTCTTGTTCAGTCCATAGGCCTACATCATGTGGCAAACCGGTGAGCATGTGGCTCTATTAGTATAGGAGATACCTGAAAACATATCACACTTTTCATCATAGTGCTTTTACCAATGCATAAAATGCATGGAGAAGTCATTTCGAATGACTGGTCCTCAGTGTTGTGAGAACGATGACTGGTTAAAATTTTTGGTGGTTTCTTGTTCAGTCCATAGGCCTACATCATGTGGCAAACCGGTGAGCATGTGGCTCTATTAGTATAGGAGATACCTGAAAACATATCACACTTTTCATCATAGTGCTTTTACCAATGCATAAAATGCATGGAGAAGTCATTTCGAATGACTGGTCCTCAGTGTTGTGAGAACGATGACTGGTTAAAATTTTTGGTGGTTTCTTGTTCAGTCCATAGGCCTACATCATGTGGCAAACCGGTGAGCATGTGGCTCTATTAGTATAGGAGATACCTGAAAACATATCACACTTTTCATCATAGTGCTTTTACCAATGCATAAAATGCATGGAGAAGTCATTTCGAATGACTGGTCCTCAGTGTTGTGAGAACGATGACTGGTTAAAATTTTTGGTGGTTTCTTGTTCAGTCCATAGGCCTACATCATGTGGCAAACCGGTGAGCATGTGGCTCTATTAGTATAGGAGATACCTGAAAACATATCACACTTTTCATCATAGTGCTTTTACCAATGCATAAAATGCATGGAGAAGTCATTTCGAATGACTGGTCCTCAGTGTTGTGAGAACGATGACTGGTTAAAATTTTTGGTGGTTTCTTGTTCAGTCCATAGGCCTACATCATGTGGCAAACCGGTGAGCATGTGGCTCTATTAGTATAGGAGATACCTGAAAACATATCACACTTTTCATCATAGTGCTTTTACCAATGCATAAAATGCATGGAGAAGTCATTTCGAATGACTGGTCCTCAGTGTTGTGAGAACGATGACTGGTTAAAATTTTTGGTGGTTTCTTGTTCAGTCCATAGGCCTACATCATGTGGCAAACCGGTGAGCATGTGGCTCTATTAGTATAGGAGATACCTGAAAACATATCACACTTTTCATCATAGTGCTTTTACCAATGCATAAAATGCATGGAGAAGTCATTTCGAATGACTGGTCCTCAGTGTTGTGAGAACGATGACTGGTTAAAATTTTTGGTGGTTTCTTGTTCAGTCCATAGGCCTACATCACGTGGCAAACCGGTGAGCATGTGGCTCTATTAGTATAGGAGATACCTGAAAACATATCACACTTTTCATCATAGTGCTTTTACCAATGCATAAAATGCATGGAGAAGTCATTTCGAATGACTGGTCCTCAGTGTTGTGAGAACGATGACTGGTTAAAATTTTTGGTGGTTTCTTGTTCAGTCCATAGGCCTACATCATGTGGCAAACCGGTGAGCATGTGGCTCTATTAGTATAGGAGATACCTGAAAACATATCACACTTTTCATCATAGTTCTTTTACCAATGCATAAAATGCATGGAGAAGTCATTTCGAATGACTGGTCCTCAGTGTTGTGAGAACGATGACTGGTTAAAATTTTTGGTGGTTTCTTGTTCAGTCCATAGGCCTACATCATGTGGCAAACCGGTGAGCATGTGGCTCTATTAGTATAGGAGATACCTGAAAACATATCACACTTTTCATCATAGTGCTTTAACCAATGCATAAAATGCATGGAGAAGTCATTTCGAATGACTGGTCCTCAGTGTTGTGAGAACGATGACTGGTTAAAATTTTTGGTGGTTTCTTGTTCAGTCCATAGGCCTACATCATGTGGCAAACCGGTGAGCATGTGGCTCTATTAGTATAGGAGATACCTGAAAACATATCACACTTTTCATCATAGTGCTTTTACCAATGCATAAAATGCATGGAGAAGTCATTTCGAATGACTGGTCCTCAGTGTTGTGAGAACGATGACTGGTTAAAATTTTTGGTGGTTTCTTGTTCAGTCCATAGGCCTACATCATGTGGCAAACCGGTGAGCATGTGGCTCTATTAGTATAGGAGATACCTGAAAACATATCACACTTTTCATCATAGTGCTTTTACCAATGCATAAAATGCATGGAGAAGTCATTTCGAATGACTGGTCCTCAGTGTTGTGAGAACGATGACTGGTTAAAATTTTTGGTGGTTTCTTGTTCAGTCCATAGGCCTACATCATGTGGCAAACCGGTGAGCATGTGGCTCTATTAGTATAGGAGATACCTGAAAACATATCACACTTTTCATCATAGTGCTTTTACCAATGCATAAAATGCATGGAGAAGTCATTTCGAATGACTGGTCCTCAGTGTTGTGAGAACGATGACTGGTTAAAATTTTTGGTGGTTTCTTGTTCAGTCCATAGGTCTACATCATGCGGCAAACCGGTGAGCATGTGGCTCTATTAGTATAGGAGATACCTGAAAACATATCACACTTTTCATCATAGTGCTTTTACCAATGCATAAAATGCATGGAGAAGTCATTTCGAATGACTGGTCCTCAGTGTTGTGAGAACGATGACTGGTTAAAATTTTTGGTGGTTTCTTGTTCAGTCCATAGGCCTACATCATGTGGCAAACCGGTGAGCATGTGGCTCTATTAGTATAGGAGATACCTGAAAACATATCACACTTTTCATCATAGTGCTTTTACCAATGCATAAAATGCATGGAGAAGTCATTTCGAATGACTGGTCCTCAGTGTTGTGAGAACGATGACTGGTTAAAATTTTTGGTGGTTTCTTGTTCAGTCCATAGGCCTACATCATGTGGCAAACCGGTGAGCATGTGGCTCTATTAGTATAGGAGATACCTGAAAACATATCACACTTTTCATCATAGTGCTTTTACCAATGCATAAAATGCATGGAGAAGTCATTTCGAATGACTGGTCCTCAGTGTTGTGAGAACGATGACTGGTTAAAATTTTTGGTGGTTTCTTGTTCAGTCCATAGGCCTACATCATGTGGCAAACCGGTGAGCATGTGGCTCTATTAGTATAGGAGATACCTGAAAACATATCACACTTTTCATCATAGTGCTTTTACCAATGCATAAAATGCATGGAGAAGTCATTTCGAATGACTGGTCCTCAGTGTTGTGAGAACGATGACTGGTTAAAATTTTTGGTGGTTTCTTGTTCAGTCCATAGGCCTACATCATGTGGCAAACCGGTGAGCATGTGGCTCTATTAGTATAGGAGATACCTGAAAACATATCACACTTTTCATCATAGTGCTTTTACCAATGCATAAAATGCATGGAGAAGTCATTTCGAATGACTGGTCCTCAGTGTTGTGAGAACGATGACTGGTTAAAATTTTTGGTGGTTTCTTGTTCAGTCCATAGGCCTACATCATGTGGCAAACCGGTGAGCATGTGGCTCTATTAGTATAGGAGATACCTGAAAACATATCACACTTTTCATCATAGTGCTTTTACCAATGCATAAAATGCATGGAGAAGTCATTTCGAATGACTGGTCCTCAGTGTTGTGAGAACGATGACTGGTTAAAATTTTTGGTGGTTTCTTGTTCAGTCCATAGGCCTACATCATGTGGCAAACCGGTGAGCATGTGGCTCTATTAGTATAGGAGATACCTGAAAACATATCACACTTTTCATCATAGTGCTTTTACCAATGCATAAAATGCATGGAGAAGTCATTTCGAATGACTGGTCCTCAGGTATAGAGTGTAGGGTATAGAGTGTTGGGATATAGAGTGTAGGGTATAGAGTGTCGGGTATAGAGTGTAGGGTATAGATTGTAGGGTAAAGAGTGTAGGGTATAGAGTGTAGGGTATAGAGTATATAGTGTAGGGTATAGAGTGTAGGGTATAGAGTGTAGAGTGTAGGGTATAGAGTGTAGGGTATAGAGTGTAGGGTATAGAGTGTTGGGTATAAAGTGTAGAGTGTAGGGTATAGAGTGTAGGGTATAGAGTGTAGAGTGTAGGGTGTAGAGTGGAGAGTGTAGGGTATAGAGTGTAAGGTATAGAGTGTAGGGTATAGAGTGTATGTTATAGAGTGTAGGTATAGAGTGTAGAGTGTAGGGTATAGAGTGTAGGGTATAGAGTGTAGAAAGTAGGGTATAGTGTGTAGGGTATAGAGTGTAGGGTATAGAGTGTATGGTATAGAGTGTAGAGTGTAGGGTATAGAGTGTAGAAAGTAGGGTATAGTGTGTAGGGTATAGAGTGTAGAGTGTAGGGTATAGAGTGTAGGGTATAGAGTGTAGATTGTATGGTATAGAGTGTAGGGTATAGAGTGTATAGTGTAGGGTATATAGTGTAGAGTGTAGGATATAGAGTGTAGGGTATAGAGTGTTGGGATATAGAGTGTAGGGTATAGAGTGTAGGGTATAGAGTGTAGGGTATAGATTGTAGGGTATTGAGTGTAGGGTATAGAGTGTAGGGTATAGCGTATATAGTGTAGGGTATAGAGTGTAGGTTATAGAGTGTAGAGTGTAGGGTATAGAGTGTAGGGTATAGAGTGTAGGGTATAGAGTGTAGGGTATAAAGTGTAGAGTGTAGGGTATAGAGTGTAGGGTATAGAGTGTAGAGTGTAGGGTGTAGAGTGGAGAGTGTAGGGTATAGAGTGTAAGGTATAGAGTTTAGGGTATAGAGTGTATGTTATAGAGTCTAGGGTATAGAGTGTAGAGTGTAGGGTATAGAGTGTAGGGTATAGAGTGTAGGGTATAAAGTGTAGAGTGTAGGGTATAGAGTGTAGGGTTTAGAGTGTATGTTATAGAGTGTAGGGTATAGAGTGTAGAGTGTAGGATATAGAGTGTAGGGTATAGAGTGTAGGGTATATATTGTAGGGTATAGAGTGTAGGGTATAGAGTGTAGGGTATAGAGTGTAGAGTGTAGGGTATAGAGTGTAGGGTATAGAGTGTAGAGTGTAGGGTATAGAGTGTATGGTATAGAGTGTAGGGTGTAGAGTGTATGGTATAGAGTGTAGAGTATAGAGTGTAGAGTGTAGGGTATAAAGTGTAGGGTATAGAGTGTAGGGTGTAGGGTATAGAGTGTAGAGTATAGAGTGTATGGTATAATGTGTAGGGTATAGAGTGTAGGGTGTAGAGTGTAGGGTATAGAGTGTAGGGTATAGAGTGTAGGGTATAGAGTGTAGGGTATAGAGTGTAGGGTATAGAGTGTAGGGTATAGTGTGTAGAGTGTAGGGTATAGAGTGTATGGTATAGAGTGTAGGGTGTAGAGTGTATAGTATAGAGTGTAGAGTGTAGGGTATAGAGTGTAGAGTGTGGGGTATAGAGTGTAGAGTGTAGGGTATAGAGTGTATGATATAGAGTGTAGGGTATAGAGTGTATGGTATAGATTGCAGTGTATAGAGTGTAGGGGATAGAGTATAGGGTATAGAGTGTAGAGTGTAGGGTACAGAGTGTAGGGTATAGAGTGTATGGTATAGAGTGTATGGTATAGATTGTAGGGTATAGAGTGTAGGGTATAGAGTGTAGAGTGTAGGGTATAGAGTGTAGAAAGTAGGGTATAATGTGTAGGGTATAGAGTGTAGAGTGTAGGGTATAGAGTGTAGGGTTTAGAGTGTAGGGTATAGAGTGTAGGGTATAGAGTGTAGAGTGTAGGGTATAGAGTGTATGGTATAGGGTGTAGGGTATAGAGTGTAGGGTATAGAGTGTAGAGTGTAGGG
Organism: Ranitomeya imitator; assembly: GCF_032444005.1. NCBI lineage: Eukaryota > Metazoa > Chordata > Amphibia > Anura > Dendrobatidae > Ranitomeya > Ranitomeya imitator. The sequence continues at coordinate 711,866 of NW_027194668.1, read as the reverse complement.
TATAGAGTTTAGGGTATAGAGTGTATGGTATAGAGTGTAGAGTGTAGGGTATAGAGTGTATAGTGTAGGGTATAGAGTGTAGGGTATAGAGTGTAGGGTATATAGCGTATGGTATAGAGTGTAGGGAATAGAGTGTAGATTGTAGGGTATAGAGTGTATGGTATAGAGTGTAGGGTATAGAGTGTAGAGTATAGAGTGTAGGGTATAGAGTGTAGGGTATAGAGTGTAGGGTATAGAATGTATGGTATAGAGTGTAGGGAATAGAGTGTAGAGTGTAGGGTATAGAGTGTATGGTGTAGAGTGTAGGGTATAGAGTGTATAGTGTAGGGTATAGAGTGCAGGGTATAGAGTGTATGGAATAGAGTGTATGCAATATAGTGTACGGTATAGAGTGTAGAGTGTAGGGTATAGAGTGTAGGGTATAGAGCGTATGGTGTAGGGTATAGATTGTAGGGTATAGAGTGTAGGGTATAGAGTGTAGAGTGTAGGGTATAGAGTGCATGATATAGAGGGTAGGGTGTAGAGTGTATGGTATAGAGTGTACAGTATAGAGTGTATGGTATAGAGTGTAGAGTGTAGGATATAGAGTGTATGGTATAGAGTGTAGGGTGTAGAGTGTATAGTATAGAGTGTAGGGTACAGAGTGTAGGGTACAGAGTGTAGGGTATAGTGTGTATGGTATAGAGTGTACGGTATAGAGTGTATGATATAGAGTGTATGGTATATAGTGTAGGGTATAGAGTGTAGGGTATAGAGTGTATGGAATAGAGTGTATGGTATAGAGTGTATGGTATAGAGTGTAGGGTATAGAGTGTAGGGTATAGAGTGTAGGGTATAGAGTGTATGGTATAGAGTGTAGGGTATAGAGTGTATGGTATAGATTGCAGGGTATAGAGTGTAGGGTATAGAGTGTAGGGTATAGAGTGTAGAGTGTAGGGTATAGAGTGTAGGGTATAGAGTGTAGAGTGTAGGGTATAGAGTGTAGAGTGTAGGGTATAGAGTGTAGGGTATAGAGTGTAGGGTATAGAGTGTAGGGTATAGAGTGTACAGTGTAGGGTATAGAGTGTAGGGTATAGAGTGTAGGGTATATAGTGTAGGGTATAGAGTGTAGGGTATAGAGTGTAGAGTATAGAGTGTATGGAATAGAGTTTAGAGTGTAGAGTGTAGGGTATAGAGTGTAGGGTATAGAGTGTATGGTATAGAGTGTAGGGTATAGAGTGTGGGGTATAGAGTGTAGGGTGTAGAGTGTAGGGATTAGAGTGTAGGGTATAGAGTGTAGGATATAGAGTGTATGGAATAGAGTGTAGGGTATAGAGTGAAGAGTGTAGGGTATAGAGTGTAGGGTATAGAGCTTAGGGTGTAGGGTATAGAGTCTAGGGTATAGAGTGTAGGGTATAGAGTGTATGGTATAGAGTGTAGGGTGTAGAGTGTAGGGTATAGAGTGTACGTTATAGAGTGTAGAGTGTAGGGCATAGAGTGTATGGTATAGAGTGTAGGGTGTAGAGTGTATAGTATAGAGTGTAGAGTGTAGGGTATAGAGTGTAGAGTGTGGGGTATAGAGTGTAGAGTGTAGGGTATAGAGTGTATGATATAGAGTGTAGGGTATAGAGTGTATGGTATAGATTGCAGGGTATAGAGTGTAGGGTATAGAGTGTAGGGTATAGAGTGTAGAGTGTAGGGTACAGAGTGTAGGGTATAGAGTGTATGGTATAGAGTGTATGGTATAGATTGTAGGGTATAGAGTGTAGGGTATAGAGTGTAGAGTGTAGGGTATAGAGTGTAGAAAGTAGGGTATAGTGTGTAGGGTATAGAGTGTAGAGTGTAGGGTATAGAGTGTAGGGTTTAGAGTGTAGGGTATAGAGTGTAGGGTATAGAGTGTAGAGTGTAGGGTATAGAGTGTATGGTATAGGGTGTAGGGTATAGAGTGTAGGGTATAGAGTGTAGGGTATAGAGTGTAGGGTATAGAGTGTAGAGTGTAGGGTATAGAGTTTAGGGTATAGAGTGTATAGTGTAGGGTATAGAGTGTAGGGTATAGAGTGTAGGGTATATAGCGTATGGTATAGAGTGTAGGGAATAGAGTGTAGATTGTAGGGTATAGAGTGTATGGTATAGAGTGTAGGGTATAGAGTGTAGAGTATAGAGTGTAGGGTATAGAGTGTAGGGTATAGAGTGTAGGGTATAGAATGTATGGTATAGAGTGTAGGGAATAGAGTGTAGAGTGTAGGGTATAGAGTGTATGGTGTAGAGTGTAGGGTATAGAGTGTATAGTGTAGGGTATAGAGTGCAGGGTATAGAGTGTATGGAATAGAGTGTATGGAATATAGTGTACGGTATAGAGTGTAGAGTGTAGGGTATAGAGTGTAGGGTATAGAGCGTATGGTGTAGGGTATAGATTGTAGGGTATAGAGTGTAGGGTATAGAGTGTAGAGTGTAGGGTATAGAGTGCATGATATAGAGGGTAGGGTGTAGAGTGTATGGTATAGAGTGTACAGTATAGAGTGTATGGTATAGAGTGTAGAGTGTAGGATATAGAGTGTATGGTATAGAGTGTAGGGTGTAGAGTGTATAGTATAGAGTGTAGGGTACAGAGTGTAGAGTGTAGGGTATAGAGTGTAGGGTATAGTGTGTATGGTATAGAGTGTACGGTAAAGAGTGTATGATATAGAGTGTATGGTATATAGTGTAGGGTATAGAGTGTTTGGTATAGAGTGTAAGGTATTGAGTGTAGAGAGTAGGGTATAGATTTTAGAGTGTAGAGTGTAGGGTATAGAGTGTGGGGTATAGAGTGTATGGAATAGAGTGTATGGTATAGAGTGTAGGGTGTAGAGTGTAGGGTATAGTGTGTAGAGTGTAGGGTATAGAGTGTAGGGTATAGAGTGTAGGGTATAGAGTGTATGGTATAGAGTGTAGGGTACAGAGTGTAGAGTGTAGGGTATAGAGTGTAGGGTATAGTGTGTATGGTATAGAGTGTACGGTATAGAGTGTATGATATAGAGTGTATGGTATATAGTGTAGGGTATAGAGTGTTTGGTATAGAGTGTAGAGAGTAGGGTATAGATTTTAGAGTGTAGAGTGTAGGGTATAGAGTGTGGGGTATAGAGTGTATGGAATAGAGTGTATGGTATAGAGTGTAGGGTGTAGAGTGTAGGGTATAGTGTGTAGAGTGTAGGGTATAGAGTGTAGGGTATAGAGTGTAGGGTATAGAGTGTATGGTATAGAGTGTAGGGTATAGAGTGTATGGTATAGATTGCAGGGTATATAGTGTAGGGTATAGAGTGTAGGGTATAGTGTGTAGAGTGTAGGGTATAGAGTGTAGGGTATAGAGTGTAGGGTATAGAGTGTATGGTATAGAGTGTATGGTATAGATTGTAGGGTATAGAGTGTAGGGTATAGAGTGTAGAAAGTAGGGTATAGTGTGTAGGGTATAGAGTGTAGAGTGTAGGGTATAGAGTGTAGGGTTTAGAGTGTAGGGTATAGAGAGTAGGGTATAGAGTGTACAGTGTAGGGTATAGAGTGTATGGTATAGGGTGTAGGGTATAGAGTGTAGGGTATAGAGTGTAGAGTGTAGGGTATAGAGTTTAGGGTATAGAGTGTATGGTATAGAGTGTAGAGTGTAGGGTATAGAGTGTATAGTGTAGGGTATAGAGTGTAGGGTATAGAGTGTAGGGTATATAGCGTATGGTATAGAGTGTAGGGAATAGAGTGTAGATTGTAGGGTATAGAGTGTATGGTATAGAGTGTAGGGTATAGAGTGTAGAGTATAGAGTGTAGGGTATAGAGTGTAGGGTATAGAGTGTAGGGTATAGAATGTATGGTATAGAGTGTAGGGAATAGAGTGTAGAGTGTAGGGTATAGAGTGTATGGTGTAGAGTGTAGGGTATAGAGTGTATAGTGTAGGGTATAGAGTGCAGGGTATAGAGTGTATGGAATAGAGTGTATGGAATATAGTGTACGGTATAGAGTGTAGAGTGTAGGGTATAGAGTGTAGGGTATAGAGCGTATGGTGTAGGGTATAGATTGTAGGGTATAGAGTGTAGGGTATAGAGTGTAGAGTGTAGGGTATAGAGTGCATGATATAGAGGGTAGGGTGTAGAGTGTATGGTATAGAGTGTACAGTATAGAGTGTATGGTATAGAGTGTAGAGTGTAGGATATAGAGTGTATGGTATAGAGTGTAGGGTGTAGAGTGTATAGTATAGAGTGTAGGGTACAGAGTGTAGGGTATAGAGTGTAGGGTATAGTGTGTATGGTATAGAGTGTACGGTATAGAGTGTATGATATAGAGTGTATGGTATATAGTGTAGGGTATAGAGTGTAGGGTATAGAGTGTATGGAATAGAGTGTATGGTATAGAGTGTAGGGTGTAGAGTGTAGGGTATAGTGTGTAGAGTGTAGGGTATAGAGTGTAGGGTATAGAGTGTAGGGTATAGAGTGTATGGTATAGAGTGTAGGGTATAGAGTGTATGGTATAGATTGCAGGGTATAGAGTGTAGGGTATAGAGTGTAGGGTATAGTGTGTAGAGTGTAGGGTATAGAGTGTAGGGTATAGAGTGTAGGGTATAGAGTGTATGGTATAGAGTGTATGGTATAGATTGTAGGGTATAGAGTGTAGGGTATAGAGTATAGAGTGTAGGGTATAGAGTGTAGAAAGTAGAGTATAGTGTGTAGGGTATAGAGTGTAGAGTGTAGGGTATAGAGTGTAGGGTATAGAGTGTAGATTGTATGGTATAGAGTGTAGGGTATAGAGTGTATAGTGTAGGGTATAGAGTGTAGAGTGTAGGGTATAGAGTGTAGGGTATAGAGTGTTGGGATATAGAGTGTAGGGTATAGAGTGTAGGGTATAGTGTGTAGGGTATAGATTGTAGGGTATAGAGTGTAGGGTATAGAGTGTAGGGTATAGAGTATATAGTGTAGGGTATAGAGTGTAGGGTATAGAGTGTAGAGTGTAGGGTATAGAGTGTAGGGTATAGAGTGTAGGGTATAAAGTGTAGAGTGTAGGTTATAGAGTGTAGGGTATAGAGTGTAGGGTATAGAGTGTAGGGTATAGAGTGTAGAGTGTAGGGTGTAGAGTGTAGAGTGTAGGGTATAGAGTGTAAGGTATAGAGTGTTGGGTATAGAGTGTATGTTATAGAGTGTAGGGTATAGAGTGTAGGGTATAGAGTGTAGGGTATAGAGTGTAGGGTATAGAGTGTAGGGTATAAAGTGTAGAGTGTAGGGTATAGAGTGTAGGGTTTAGAGTGTATGTTATAGAGTGTAGGGTATAGAGTTTAGAGTGTAGGGTATAGAGTGTAGTGTATATAGTGTAGGGTATAGAGTGTAGGGTATAGAGTGTAGGGTATAGAGTGTAGAGTGTAGGGTATAGAGTGTAGAAAGTAGGGTATAGTGTGTAGGGTATAGAGTGTAGAGTGTAGGGTATAGAGTGTAGGGTATAGAGTGTAGATTGTATGGTATAGAGTGTAGGGTATAGAGTGTATAGTGTAGGGTATAGAGTGTAGAGTGTAGGGTATAGAGTGTAGGGTATAGAGTGTTGGGATATAGAGTGTAGGGTATAGAGTGTAGGGTATAGAGTGTAGGGTATAGATTGTAGGGTATAGAGTGTAGGGTATAGAGTGTAGGGTATAGAGTATATAGTGTAGGGTATAGAGTGTAGGGTATAGAGTGTAGAGTGTAGGGTATAGAGTGTAGGGTATAGAGTGTAGGGTATAGAGTGTAGGGTATAAAGTGTAGAGTGTAGGTTATAGAGTGTAGGGTATAGAGTGTAGGGTATAGAGTGTAGGGTATAGAGTGTAGAGTGTAGGGTGTAGAGTGTAGAGTGTAGGGTATAGAGTGTAAGGTATAGAGTGTTGGGTATAGAGTGTATGTTATAGAGTGTAGGGTATAGAGTGTAGGGTATAGAGTGTAGGGTATAGAGTGTAGGGTATAGAGTGTAGGGTATAAAGTGTAGAGTGTAGGGTATAGAGTGTAGGGTTTAGAGTGTATGTTATAGAGTGTAGGGTATAGAGTTTAGAGTGTAGGGTATAGAGTGTAGTGTATATAGTGTAGGGTATAGAGTGTAGGGTATAGAGTGTAGGGTATAGAGTGTAGAGTGTAGGGTATAGAGTGTAGAAAGTAGGGTATAGTGTGTAGGGTATAGAGTGTAGAGTGTAGGGTATAGAGTGTAGGGTATAGAGTGTAGATTGTATGGTATAGAGTGTAGGGTATAGAGTGTATAGTGTAGGGTATAGAGTGTAGAGTGTAGGGTATAGAGTGTCGGGTATAGAGTGTAGGGTATAGATTGTAGGGTAAAGAGTGTAGGGTATAGAGTGTAGGGTATAGAGTATATAGTGTAGGGTATAGAGTGTAGGGTATAGAGTGTAGAGTGTAGGGTATAGAGTGTAGGGTATAGAGTGTAGGGTATAGAGTGTAGGGTATAAAGTGTAGAGTGTAGGGTATAGAGTGTAGGGTATAGAGTGTAGAGTGTAGGGTGTAGAGTGGAGAGTTTAGGGTATAGAGTGTAAGGTATAGAGTGTAGGGTATAGAGTGTATGCTATAGAGTGTATGTATAGAGTGTAGAGTGTAGGGTATAGAGTGTAGGGTATAGAGTGTAGAAAGTAGGGTATAGTGTGTAGGGTATAGAGTGTAGGGTATAGAGTGTATGGTATAGAGTGTAGAGTGTAGGGTATAGAGTGTAGAAAGTAGGGTATAGTGTGTAGGGTATAGAGTGTAGAGTGTAGGGTATAGAGTGTAGGGTATAGAGTGTAGATTGTATGGTATAGAGTGTAGGGTATAGAGTGTATAGTGTAGGGTATATAGTGTAGAGTGTAGGATATAGAGTGTAGGGTGTAGAGTGTTGGGATATAGAGTGTAGGGTATAGAGTGTAGGGTATAGAGTGTAGAGTATAGATTGTAGGGTATAGAGTGTAGGGTATAGAGTGTAGGGTATAGATTATATAGTGTAGGGTATAGAGTGTAGGTTATAGAGTGTAGAGTGTAGGGTATAGAGTGTAGGGTATAGAGTGTAGGGCATAGAGTGTAGGGTATAAAGTGTAGAGTGTAGGGTATAGAGTGTAATGTATAGAGTGTAGAGTGTAGGGTGTAGAGTGGAGAGTGTAGGGTATAGAGTGTAAGGTATAGAGTGTAGGGTATAGAGTGTATGTTATAGAGTCTAGGGTATAGAGTGTAGAGTGTAGGGTATAGAGTGTAGGGTATAGAGTGTAGGGTATAGAGTGTAGGGTATAAAGTGTAGAGTGTAGGGTATAGAGTGTAGGGTTTAGAGTGTATGTTATAGAGTGTAGGGTATAGAGTGTAGAGTGTAGGATATAGAGTGTAGAGTGTAGGGTATAGAGTGTAGGGTATATAGTGTAGGGTATAGAGTGTAGGGTATAGAGTGTAGGGTATAGAGTGTAGAGTGTAGGGTATAGAGTGTAGGGTATAGAGTGTAGAGTGTAGGGTATAGAGTGTATGGTATAGAGTGTAGGGTGTAGAGTGTATGGTATAGAGTGTAGGGTATAGAGTGTAGAGTGTAGGGTATAAAGTGTAGGGTATAGAGTGTAGGGTGTAGGGTATAGAGTGTAGAGTGTAGGGTATAGAGTGTGTGGTATAATGTGTAGGGTATAGAGTGTAGGGTGTAGAGTGTAGGGTATAGAGTGTAGGGTATAGAGTGTAGGGTATAGAGTGTAGGGTATAGAGTGTAGGGTATAGTGTGTAGAGTGTAGGGTATAGAGTGTATGGTATAGAGTGTAGGGTGTAGAGTGTATAGTATAGAGTGTAGAGTGTGGGGTATAGAGTGTAGAGTGTAGAGTGTAGGGTATAGAGTGTATGATATAGAGTGTAGGGTATAGAGTGTATGGTATAGATTGCAGGGTATAGAGTGTAGGGTATAGAGTGTAGGGTATAGAGTGTAGAGTGTAGGGTACAGAGTGTAGGGTATAGAGTGTATGGTATAGAGTGTATGGTATAGATTGTAGGGTATAGAGTGTAGGGTATAGAGTGTAGAGTGTAGGGTATAGAGTGTAGAAAGTAGGGTATAGTGTGTAGGGTATAGAGTGTAGAGTGTAGGGTATAGAGTGTAGGGTTTAGAGTGTAGGGTATAGAGTGTAGGGTATAGAGTGTAGAGTGTAGGGTATAGAGTGTATGGTATAGGGTGTAGGGTATAGAGTGTAGGGTATAGAGTGTAGGGTATAGAGTGTAGGGTATAGAGTGTAGAGTGTAGGGTATAGAGTTTAGGGTATAGAGTGTATGGTATAGAGTGTAGAGTGTAGGGTATAGAGTGTATAGTGTAGGGTATAGAGTGTAGGGTATAGAGTTTAGGGTATATAGCGTATGGTATAGAGTGTAGGGAATAGAGTGTAGATTGTAGGGTATAGAGAGTATGGTATAGAGTGTAGGGTATAGAGTGTAGAGTATATAGTGTAGGGTATAGAGTGTAGGGTATAGAGTGTAGGGTATAGAATGTATGGTGTAGAGTGTAGGGAATAGAGTGTAGAGTGTAGGGTATAGAGTGTATGGTGTAGAGTGTAGGGTATAGAGTGTATAGTGTAGGGTATAGAGTGCAGGGTATAGAGTGTATGGAATAGAGTGTATGGAATATAGTGTACGGTATTGAGTGTAGAGTGTAGGGTATAGGGTGTAGGGTATAGAGCGTATGGTGTAGGGTATAGATTGTAGGGTATAGAGTGTAGGGTATAGAGTGTAGAGTGTAGGGTATAGAGTGCATGATATAGAGGGTAGGGTGTAGAGTGTATGGTATAGAGTGTACAGTATAGAGTGTATGGTATAGAGTGTAGAGTGTAGGATATAGAGTGTATGGTATAGAGTGTAGGGTGTAGAGTGTATAGTATAGAGTGTAGGGTACAGAGTGTAGAGTGTAGGGTATAGAGTGTAGGGTATAGTGTGTATGGTATAGAGTGTACGGTATAGAGTGTATGATATAGAGTGTATGGTATATAGTGTAGGGTATAGAGTGTTTGGTATAGAGTGTAAGGTATAGAGTGTAGAGAGTAGGGTATAGATTTTAGAGTGTAGAGTGTAGGGTATAGAGTGTAGGGTATAGAGTGTATGGAATAGAGTGTATGGTATAGAGTGTAGGGTGTAGAGTGTAGGGTATAGTGTGTAGAGTGTAGGGTATAGAGTGTATGGTATAGAGTGTAGGGTGTAGAGTGTATAGTATAGAGTGTAGAGTGTAGGGTATAGAGTGTAGAGTGTGGGGTATAGAGTGTAGAGTGTAGGGTATAGAGTGTATGATATAGAGTGTAGGGTATAGAGTGTATGGTATAGATTGCAGTGTATAGAGTGTAGGGGATAGAGTATAGGGTATAGAGTGTAGAGTGTAGGGTACAGAGTGTAGGGTATAGAGTGTATGGTATAGAGTGTATGGTATAGATTGTAGGGTATAGAGTGTAGGGTATAGAGTGTAGAGTGTAGGGTATAGAGTGTAGAAAGTAGGGTATAGTGTGTAGGGTATAGAGTGTAGAGTGTAGGGTATAGAGTGTAGGGTTTAGAGTGTAGGGTATAGAGTGTAGGGTATAGAGTGTAGAGTGTAGGGTATAGAGTGTATGGTATAGGGTGTAGGGTATAGAGTGTAGGGTATAGAGTGTAGAGTGTAGGGTATAGAGTTTAGGGTATAGAGTGTATGGTATAGAGTGTAGAGTGTAGGGTATAGAGTGTATAGTGTAGGGTATAGAGTGTAGGGTATAGAGTGTAGGGTATATAGCGTATGGTATAGAGTGTAGGGAATAGAGTGTAGATTGTAGGGTATAGAGTGTATGGTATAGAGTGTAGGGTATAGAGTGTAGAGTATAGAGTGTAGGGTATAGAGTGTAGGGTATAGAGTGTAGGGTATAGAATGTATGGTATAGAGTGTAGGGAATAGAGTGTAGAGTGTAGGGTATAGAGTGTATGGTGTAGAGTGTAGGGTATAGAGTGTATAGTGTAGGGTATAGAGTGCAGGGTATAGAGTGTATGGAATAGAGTGTATGGAATATAGTGTACGGTATAGAGTGTAGAGTGTAGGGTATAGAGTGTAGGGTATAGAGCGTATGGTGTAGGGTATAGATTGTAGGGTATAGAGTGTAGGGTATAGAGTGTAGAGTGTAGGGTATAGAGTGCATGATATAGAGGGTAGGGTGTAGAGTGTATGGTATAGAGTGTACAGTATAGAGTGTATGGTATAGAGTGTAGAGTGTAGGATATAGAGTGTATGGTATAGAGTGTAGGGTGTAGAGTGTATAGTATAGAGTGTAGGGTACAGAGTGTAGGGTACAGAGTGTAGGGTATAGTGTGTATGGTATAGAGTGTACGGTATAGAGTGTATGATATAGAGTGTATGGTATATAGTGTAGGGTATAGAGTGTAGGGTATAGAGTGTATGGAATAGAGTGTATGGTATAGAGTGTATGGTATAGAGTGTAGGGTATAGAGTGTAGGGTATAGAGTGTAGGGTATAGAGTGTATGATATAGAGTGTAGGGTATAGAGTGTATGGTATAGATTGCAGGGTATAGAGTGTAGGGTATAGAGTGTAGGGTATAGAGTGTAGAGTGTAGGGTACAGAGTGTAGGGTATAGAGTGTATGGTATAGAGTGTATGGTATAGATTGTAGGGTATAGAGTGTAGGGTATAGAGTGTAGAGTGTAGGGTATAGAGTGTAGAAAGTAGGGTATAGTGTGTAGGGTATAGAGTGTAGAGTGTAGGGTATAGAGTGTAGGGTTTAGAGTGTAGGGTATAGAGTGTAGGGTATAGAGTGTAGAGTGTAGGGTATAGAGTGTATGGTATAGGGTGTAGGGTATAGAGTGTAGGGTATAGAGTGTAGGGTATAGAGTGTAGGGTATAGAGTGTAGAGTGTAGGGTATAGAGTTTAGGGTATAGAGTGTATAGTGTAGGGTATAGAGTGTAGGGTATAGAGTGTAGGGTATATAGCGTATGGTATAGAGTGTAGGGAATAGAGTGTAGATTGTAGGGTATAGAGTGTATGGTATAGAGTGTAGGGTATAGAGTGTAGAGTATAGAGTGTAGGGTATAGAGTGTAGGGTATAGAGTGTAGGGTATAGAATGTATGGTATAGAGTGTAGGGAATAGAGTGTAGAGTGTAGGGTATAGAGTGTATGGTGTAGAGTGTAGGGTATAGAGTGTATAGTGTAGGGTATAGAGTGCAGGGTATAGAGTGTATGGAATAGAGTGTATGGAATATAGTGTACGGTATAGAGTGTAGAGTGTAGGGTATAGAGTGTAGGGTATAGAGCGTATGGTGTAGGGTATAGATTGTAGGGTATAGAGTGTAGGGTATAGAGTGTAGAGTGTAGGGTATAGAGTGCATGATATAGAGGGTAGGGTGTAGAGTGTATGGTATAGAGTGTACAGTATAGAGTGTATGGTATAGAGTGTAGAGTGTAGGATATAGAGTGTATGGTATAGAGTGTAGGGTGTAGAGTGTATAGTATAGAGTGTAGGGTACAGAGTGTAGAGTGTAGGGTATAGAGTGTAGGGTATAGTGTGTATGGTATAGAGTGTACGGTAAAGAGTGTATGATATAGAGTGTATGGTATATAGTGTAGGGTATAGAGTGTTTGGTATAGAGTGTAAGGTATTGAGTGTAGAGAGTAGGGTATAGATTTTAGAGTGTAGAGTGTAGGGTATAGAGTGTGGGGTATAGAGTGTATGGAATAGAGTGTATGGTATAGAGTGTAGGGTGTAGAGTGTAGGGTATAGTGTGTAGAGTGTAGGGTATAGAGTGTAGGGTATAGAGTGTAGGGTATAGAGTGTATGGTATAGAGTGTAGGGTACAGAGTGTAGAGTGTAGGGTATAGAGTGTAGGGTATAGTGTGTATGGTATAGAGTGTACGGTATAGAGTGTATGATATAGAGTGTATGGTATATAGTGTAGGGTATAGAGTGTTTGGTATAGAGTGTAGAGAGTAGGGTATAGATTTTAGAGTGTAGAGTGTAGGGTATAGAGTGTGGGGTATAGAGTGTATGGAATAGAGTGTATGGTATAGAGTGTAGGGTGTAGAGTGTAGGGTATAGTGTGTAGAGTGTAGGGTATAGAGTGTAGGGTATAGAGTGTAGGGTATAGAGTGTATGGTATAGAGTGTAGGGTATAGAGTGTATGGTATAGATTGCAGGGTATATAGTGTAGGGTATAGAGTGTAGGGTATAGTGTGTAGAGTGTAGGGTATAGAGTGTAGGGTATAGAGTGTAGGGTATAGAGTGTATGGTATAGAGTGTATGGTATAGATTGTAGGGTATAGAGTGTAGGGTATAGAGTGTAGAAAGTAGGGTATAGTGTGTAGGGTATAGAGTGTAGAGTGTAGGGTATAGAGTGTAGGGTTTAGAGTGTAGGGTATAGAGAGTAGGGTATAGAGTGTAGAGTGTAGGGTATAGAGTGTATGGTATAGGGTGTAGGGTATAGAGTGTAGGGTATAGAGTGTAGAGTGTAGGGTATAGAGTTTAGGGTATAGAGTGTATGGTATAGAGTGTAGAGTGTAGGGTATAGAGTGTATAGTGTAGGGTATAGAGTGTAGGGTATAGAGTGTAGGGTATATAGCGTATGGTATAGAGTGTAGGGAATAGAGTGTAGATTGTAGGGTATAGAGTGTATGGTATAGAGTGTAGGGTATAGAGTGTAGAGTATAGAGTGTAGGGTATAGAGTGTAGGGTATAGAGTGTAGGGTATAGAATGTATGGTATAGAGTGTAGGGAATAGAGTGTAGAGTGTAGGGTATAGAGTGTATGGTGTAGAGTGTAGGGTATAGAGTGTATAGTGTAGGGTATAGAGTGCAGGGTATAGAGTGTATGGAATAGAGTGTATGGAATATAGTGTACGGTATAGAGTGTAGAGTGTAGGGTATAGAGTGTAGGGTATAGAGCGTATGGTGTAGGGTATAGATTGTAGGGTATAGAGTGTAGGGTATAGAGTGTAGAGTGTAGGGTATAGAGTGCATGATATAGAGGGTAGGGTGTAGAGTGTATGGTATAGAGTGTACAGTATAGAGTGTATGGTATAGAGTGTAGAGTGTAGGATATAGAGTGTATGGTATAGAGTGTAGGGTGTAGAGTGTATAGTATAGAGTGTAGGGTACAGAGTGTAGGGTATAGAGTGTAGGGTATAGTGTGTATGGTATAGAGTGTACGGTATAGAGTGTATGATATAGAGTGTATGGTATATAGTGTAGGGTATAGAGTGTAGGGTATAGAGTGTATGGAATAGAGTGTATGGTATAGAGTGTAGGGTGTAGAGTGTAGGGTATAGTGTGTAGAGTGTAGGGTATAGAGTGTAGGGTATAGAGTGTAGGGTATAGAGTGTATGGTATAGAGTGTAGGGTATAGAGTGTATGGTATAGATTGCAGGGTATAGAGTGTAGGGTATAGAGTGTAGGGTATAGTGTGTAGAGTGTAGGGTATAGAGTGTAGGGTATAGAGTGTAGGGTATAGAGTGTATGGTATAGAGTGTATGGTATAGATTGTAGGGTATAGAGTGTAGGGTATAGAGTATAGAGTGTAGGGTATAGAGTGTAGAAAGTAGAGTATAGTGTGTAGGGTATAGAGTGTAGAGTGTAGGGTATAGAGTGTAGGGTATAGAGTGTAGATTGTATGGTATAGAGTGTAGGGTATAGAGTGTATAGTGTAGGGTATAGAGTGTAGAGTGTAGGGTATAGAGTGTAGGGTATAGAGTGTTGGGATATAGAGTGTAGGGTATAGAGTGTAGGGTATAGAGTGTAGGGTATAGATTGTAGGGTATAGAGTGTAGGGTATAGAGTGTAGGGTATAGAGTATATAGTGTAGGGTATAGAGTGTAGGGTATAGAGTGTAGAGTGTAGGGTATAGAGTGTAGGGTATAGAGTGTAGGGTATAAAGTGTAGAGTGTAGGTTATAGAGTGTAGGGTATAGAGTGTAGGGTATAGAGTGTAGGGTATAGAGTGTAGAGTGTAGGGTGTAGAGTGTAGAGTGTAGGGTATAGAGTGTAAGGTATAGAGTGTTGGGTATAGAGTGTATGTTATAGAGTGTAGGGTATAGAGTGTAGGGTATAGAGTGTAGGGTATAGAGTGTAGGGTATAGAGTGTAGGGTATAAAGTGTAGAGTGTAGGGTATAGAGTGTAGGGTTTAGAGTGTATGTTATAGAGTGTAGGGTATAGAGTTTAGAGTGTAGGGTATAGAGTGTAGTGTATATAGTGTAGGGTATAGAGTGTAGGGTATAGAGTGTAGGGTATAGAGTGTAGAGTGTAGGGTATAGAGTGTAGAAAGTAGGGTATAGTGTGTAGGGTATAGAGTGTAGAGTGTAGGGTATAGAGTGTAGGGTATAGAGTGTAGATTGTATGGTATAGAGTGTAGGGTATAGAGTGTATAGTGTAGGGTATAGAGTGTAGAGTGTAGGGTATAGAGTGTAGGGTATAGAGTGTTGGGATATAGAGTGTAGGGTATAGAGTGTAGGGTATAGAGTGTAGGGTATAGATTGTAGGGTATAGAGTGTAGGGTATAGAGTGTAGGGTATAGAGTATATAGTGTAGGGTATAGAGTGTAGGGTATAGAGTGTAGAGTGTAGGGTATAGAGTGTAGGGTATAGAGTGTAGGGTATAGAGTGTAGGGTATAAAATGTAGAGTGTAGGTTATAGAGTGTAGGGTATAGAGTGTAGGGTATAGAGTGTAGGGTATAGAGTGTAGAGTGTAGGGTGTAGAGTGTAGAGTGTAGGGTATAGAGTGTAAGGTATAGAGTGTTGGGTATAGAGTGTATGTTATAGAGTGTAGGGTATAGAGTGTAGGGTATAGAGTGTAGGGTATAGAGTGTAGGGTATAGAGTGTAGGGTATAAAGTGTAGAGTGTAGGGTATAGAGTGTAGGGTTTAGAGTGTATGTTATAGAGTGTAGGGTATAGAGTTTAGAGTGTAGGGTATAGAGTGTAGTGTATATAGTGTAGGGTATAGAGTGTAGGGTATAGAGTGTAGGGTATAGAGTGTAGAGTGTAGGGTATAGAGTGTAGAAAGTAGGGTATAGTGTGTAGGGTATAGAGTGTAGAGTGTAGGGTATAGAGTGTAGGGTATAGAGTGTAGATTGTATGGTATAGAGTGTAGGGTATAGAGTGTATAGTGTAGGGTATAGAGTGTAGAGTGTAGGGTATAGAGTGTCGGGTATAGAGTGTAGGGTATAGATTGTAGGGTAAAGAGTGTAGGGTATAGAGTGTAGGGTATAGAGTATATAGTGTAGGGTATAGAGTGTAGGGTATAGAGTGTAGAGTGTAGGGTATAGAGTGTAGGGTATAGAGTGTAGGGTATAGAGTGTAGGGTATAAAGTGTAGAGTGTAGGGTATAGAGTGTAGGGTATAGAGTGTAGAGTGTAGGGTGTAGAGTGGAGAGTTTAGGGTATAGAGTGTAAGGTATAGAGTGTAGGGTATAGAGTGTATGCTATAGAGTGTATGTATAGAGTGTAGAGTGTAGGGTATAGAGTGTAGGGTATAGAGTGTAGAAAGTAGGGTATAGTGTGTAGGGTATAGAGTGTAGGGTATAGAGTGTATGGTATAGAGTGTAGAGTGTAGGGTATAGAGTGTAGAAAGTAGGGTATAGTGTGTAGGGTATAGAGTGTAGAGTGTAGGGTATAGAGTGTAGGGTATAGAGTGTAGATTGTATGGTATAGAGTGTAGGGTATAGAGTGTATAGTGTAGGGTATATAGTGTAGAGTGTAGGATATAGAGTGTAGGGTGTAGAGTGTTGGGATATAGAGTGTAGGGTATAGAGTGTAGGGTATAGAGTGTAGAGTATAGATTGTAGGGTATAGAGTGTAGGGTATAGAGTGTAGGGTATAGATTATATAGTGTAGGGTATAGAGTGTAGGTTATAGAGTGTAGAGTGTAGGGTATAGAGTGTAGGGTATAGAGTGTAGGGCATAGAGTGTAGGGTATAGAGTGTTGGGATATAGAGTGTAGGGTATAGAGTGTAGGGTATAGAGTGTAGGGTATAGATTGTAGGGTATAGAGTGTAGGGTATAGAGTGTAGGGTATAGAGTATATAGTGTAGGGTATAGAGTGTAGGGTATAGAGTGTAGAGTGTAGGGTATAGAGTGTAGGGTATAGAGTGTAGGGTATAGAGTGTAGGGTATAAAATGTAGAGTGTAGGTTATAGAGTGTAGGGTATAGAGTGTAGGGTATAGAGTGTAGGGTATAGAGTGTAGAGTGTAGGGTGTAGAGTGTAGAGTGTAGGGTATAGAGTGTAAGGTATAGAGTGTTGGGTATAGAGTGTATGTTATAGAGTGTAGGGTATAGAGTGTAGGGTATAGAGTGTAGGGTATAGAGTGTAGGGTATAGAGTGTAGGGTATAAAGTGTAGAGTGTAGGGTATAGAGTGTAGGGTTTAGAGTGTATGTTATAGAGTGTAGGGTATAGAGTTTAGAGTGTAGGGTATAGAGTGTAGTGTATATAGTGTAGGGTATAGAGTGTAGGGTATAGAGTGTAGGGTATAGAGTGTAGAGTGTAGGGTATAGAGTGTAGAAAGTAGGGTATAGTGTGTAGGGTATAGAGTGTAGAGTGTAGGGTATAGAGTGTAGGGTATAGAGTGTAGATTGTATGGTATAGAGTGTAGGGTATAGAGTGTATAGTGTAGGGTATAGAGTGTAGAGTGTAGGGTATAGAGTGTCGGGTATAGAGTGTAGGGTATAGATTGTAGGGTAAAGAGTGTAGGGTATAGAGTGTAGGGTATAGAGTATATAGTGTAGGGTATAGAGTGTAGGGTATAGAGTGTAGAGTGTAGGGTATAGAGTGTAGGGTATAGAGTGTAGGGTATAGAGTGTAGGGTATAAAGTGTAGAGTGTAGGGTATAGAGTGTAGGGTATAGAGTGTAGAGTGTAGGGTGTAGAGTGGAGAGTTTAGGGTATAGAGTGTAAGGTATAGAGTGTAGGGTATAGAGTGTATGCTATAGAGTGTATGTATAGAGTGTAGAGTGTAGGGTATAGAGTGTAGGGTATAGAGTGTAGAAAGTAGGGTATAGTGTGTAGGGTATAGAGTGTAGGGTATAGAGTGTATGGTATAGAGTGTAGAGTGTAGGGTATAGAGTGTAGAAAGTAGGGTATAGTGTGTAGGGTATAGAGTGTAGAGTGTAGGGTATAGAGTGTAGGGTATAGAGTGTAGATTGTATGGTATAGAGTGTAGGGTATAGAGTGTATAGTGTAGGGTATATAGTGTAGAGTGTAGGATATAGAGTGTAGGGTGTAGAGTGTTGGGATATAGAGTGTAGGGTATAGAGTGTAGGGTATAGAGTGTAGAGTATAGATTGTAGGGTATAGAGTGTAGGGTATAGAGTGTAGGGTATAGATTATATAGTGTAGGGTATAGAGTGTAGGTTATAGAGTGTAGAGTGTAGGGTATAGAGTGTAGGGTATAGAGTGTAGGGCATAGAGTGTAGGGTATAAAGTGTAGAGTGTAGGGTATAGAGTGTAGGGTATAGAGTGTAGAGTGTAGGGTGTAGAGTGGAGAGTGTAGGGTATAGAGTGTAAGGTATAGAGTGTAGGGTATAGAGTGTATGTTATAGAGTCTAGGGTATAGAGTGTAGAGTGTAGGGTATAGAGTGTAGGGTATAGAGTGTAGGGTATAGAGTGTAGGGTATAAAGTGTAGAGTGTAGGGTATAGAGTGTAGGGTTTAGAGTGTATGTTATAGAGTGTAGGGTATAGAGTGTAGAGTGTAGGATATAGAGTGTAGAGTGTAGGGTATAGAGTGTAGGGTATATAGTGTAGGGTATAGAGTGTAGGGTATAGAGTGTAGGGTATAGAGTGTAGAGTGTAGGGTATAGAGTGTAGGGTATAGAGTGTAGAGTGTAGGGTATAGAGTGTATGGTATAGAGTGTAGGGTGTAGAGTGTATGGTATAGAGTGTAGGGTATAGAGTGTAGAGTGTAGGGTATAAAGTGTAGGGTATAGAGTGTAGGGTGTAGGGTATAGAGTGTAGAGTGTAGGGTATAGAGTGTGTGGTATAATGTGTAGGGTATAGAGTGTAGGGTGTAGAGTGTAGGGTATAGAGTGTAGGGTATAGAGTGTAGGGTATAGAGTGTAGGGTATAGAGTGTAGGGTATAGTGTGTAGAGTGTAGGGTATAGAGTGTATGGTATAGAGTGTAGGGTGTAGAGTGTATAGTATAGAGTGTAGAGTGTGGGGTATAGAGTGTAGAGTGTAGAGTGTAGGGTATAGAGTGTATGATATAGAGTGTAGGGTATAGAGTGTATGGTATAGATTGCAGGGTATAGAGTGTAGGGTATAGAGTGTAGGGTATAGAGTGTAGAGTGTAGGGTACAGAGTGTAGGGTATAGAGTGTATGGTATAGAGTGTATGGTATAGATTGTAGGGTATAGAGTGTAGGGTATAGAGTGTAGAGTGTAGGGTATAGAGTGTAGAAAGTAGGGTATAGTGTGTAGGGTATAGAGTGTAGAGTGTAGGGTATAGAGTGTAGGGTTTAGAGTGTAGGGTATAGAGTGTAGGGTATAGAGTGTAGAGTGTAGGGTATAGAGTGTATGGTATAGGGTGTAGGGTATAGAGTGTAGGGTATAGAGTGTAGGGTATAGAGTGTAGGGTATAGAGTGTAGAGTGTAGGGTATAGAGTTTAGGGTATAGAGTGTATGGTATAGAGTGTAGAGTGTAGGGTATAGAGTGTATAGTGTAGGGTATAGAGTGTAGGGTATAGAGTTTAGGGTATATAGCGTATGGTATAGAGTGTAGGGAATAGAGTGTAGATTGTAGGGTATAGAGAGTATGGTATAGAGTGTAGGGTATAGAGTGTAGAGTATATAGTGTAGGGTATAGAGTGTAGGGTATAGAGTGTAGGGTATAGAATGTATGGTGTAGAGTGTAGGGAATAGAGTGTAGAGTGTAGGGTATAGAGTGTATGGTGTAGAGTGTAGGGTATAGAGTGTATAGTGTAGGGTATAGAGTGCAGGGTATAGAGTGTATGGAATAGAGTGTATGGAATATAGTGTACGGTATTGAGTGTAGAGTGTAGGGTATAGGGTGTAGGGTATAGAGCGTATGGTGTAGGGTATAGATTGTAGGGTATAGAGTGTAGGGTATAGAGTGTAGAGTGTAGGGTATAGAGTGCATGATATAGAGGGTAGGGTGTAGAGTGTATGGTATAGAGTGTACAGTATAGAGTGTATGGTATAGAGTGTAGAGTGTAGGATATAGAGTGTATGGTATAGAGTGTAGGGTGTAGAGTGTATAGTATAGAGTGTAGGGTACAGAGTGTAGAGTGTAGGGTATAGAGTGTAGGGTATAGTGTGTATGGTATAGAGTGTACGGTATAGAGTGTATGATATAGAGTGTATGGTATATAGTGTAGGGTATAGAGTGTTTGGTATAGAGTGTAAGGTATAGAGTGTAGAGAGTAGGGTATAGATTTTAGAGTGTAGAGTGTAGGGTATAGAGTGTAGGGTATAGAGTGTATGGAATAGAGTGTATGGTATAGAGTGTAGGGTGTAGAGTGTAGGGTATAGTGTGTAGAGTGTAGGGTATAGAGTGTAGGGTATAGAGTGTAGGGTATAGAGTGTATGGTATAGAGTGTAGGGTATAGAGTGTATGGTATAGATTGCAGGGTATAGAGTGTAGGGTATAGAGTGTAGGGTATAGTGTGTAGAGTGTAGGGTATAGAGTGTAGGGTATAGAGTGTAGGGTATAGAGTGTATGGTATAGAGTGTATGGTATAGATTGTAGGGTATAGAGTGTAGGGTATAGAGTGTAGAGTGTAGGGTATAGAGTGTAGAAAGTAGGGTATAGATTGTAGGGTATAGAGTGTAGGGTATAGAGTGTAGAGTGTAGGGTATAGAGTGTAGAAAGTAGGGTATAGTGTGTAGGGTATAGAGTGTAGAGTGTAGGGTATAGAGTGTAGGGTATAGAGTGTAGGGTATAGTGTGTAGAGTGTAGGGTATAGAGTGTAGGGTATAGAGTGTAGGGTATAGAGTGTATGGTATAGAGTGTAGGGTGTAGAGTGTATAGTATAGAGTGTAGGGTACAGAGTGTAGAGTGTAGGGTATAGAGTGTAGGGTATAGTGTGTATGGTATAGAGTGTACGGTATAGAGTGTATGATATAGAGTGTATGGTATATAGTGTAGGGTATAGAGTGTTTGGTATAGAGTGTAAGGTATAGAGTGTAGAGTGTAGGGTATAGAGTGTAGGGTATAGAGTGTATGGAATAGAGTGTATGGTATAGAGTGTAGGGTGTAGAGTGTAGGGTATAGTGTGTAGAGTGTAGGGTATAGAGTATAGGGTATAGAGTGTAGGGTATAGAGTGTATGGTATAGAGTGTAGGGTATAGAGTGTATGGTATAGATTGCAGGGTATAGAGTGTAGGGTATAGAGTGTAGGGTATAGTGTGTAGAGTGTAGGGTATAGAGTGTAGGGTATAGAGTGTAGGGTATAGAGTGTATGGTATAGAGTGTATGGTATAGATTGTAGGGTATAGAGTGTAGGGTATAGAGTGTAGAGTGTAGGGTATAGAGTGTAGAAAGTAGGGTATAGTGTGTAGGGTATAGAGTGTAGAGTGTAGGGTATAGAGTGTAGGGTATAGAGTGTAGATTGTATGGTATAGAGTGTAGGGTATACAATGTATAGTGTAGGGTATAGAGTGTAGAGTGTAGGGTATAGAGTGTAGGGTATAGAGTGTTGGGATATAGAGTGTAGGGTATAGAGTGTAGGGTATAGAGTGTAGGGTATAGATTGTAGGGTATAGAGTGTAGGGTATAGAGTGTAGGGTATAGAGTATATAGTGTAGGGTATAGAGTGTAGGGTATAGAGTGTAGAGTGTAGGGTATAGAGTGTAGGGTATAGAGTGTAGGGTATAGAGTGTAGGGTATAAAGTGTAGAGTGTAGGTTATAGAGTGTAGGGTATAGAGTGTAGGGTATAGAGTGTAGGGTATAGAGTGTAGAGTGTAGGGTGTAGAGTGTAGAGTGTAGGGTATAGAGTGTAAGGTATAGAGTGTTGGGTATAGAGTGTATGTTATAGAGTGTAGGGTATAGAGTATAGGGTATAGAGTGTAGGGTATAGAGTGTAGGGTATAGAGTGTAGGGTATAATGTGTAGAGTGTAGGGTATAGAGTGTAGGGTTTAGAGTGTATGTTATAGAGTGTAGGGTATAGAGTGTAGAGTGTAGGGTATAGAGTGTAGGGTATATAGTGTAGGGTATAGAGTGTACGGTATAGAGTGTAGGGTATAGAGTGTAGAGTGTAGGGTATAGAGTGTAGAAAGTAGGGTATAGTGTGTAGGGTATGGAGTGTAGAGTGTAGGGTATAGAGTGTAGGGTATAGAGTGTAGATTGTATGGTATAGAGTGTAGGGTATAGAGTGTATAGTGTAGGGTATAGAGTGTAGAGTGTAGGGTATAGAGTGTAGGGTATAGAGTGTTGGGATATAGAGTGTAGGGATATAGAGTGTAGGGTATAGAGTGTCGGGTATAGAGTGTAGGGTATAGATTGTAGGGTAAAGAGTGTAGGGTATAGAGTATACAGTGTAGGGTATAGAGTGTAGAGTGTAGGGTATAGAGTGTAGGGTATAGAGTGTAGGGTATAGAGTGTAGGGTATAAAGTGTAGAGTGTAGGGTATAGAGTGTAGGGTATAGAGTGTAGAGTGTAGGGTGTAGAGTGGAGAGTGTAGGGTATAGAGTGTAAGGTATAGAGTGTAGGGTATAGAGTGTATGTTATAGAGTGTAGGTATAGAGTGTAGAGTGTAGGGTATAGAGTGTAGGGTATAGAGTGTAGAAAGTAGGGTATAGTGTGTAGGGTATAGAGTGTAGGGTATAGAGTGGATGGTATAGAGTGTAGAGTGTAGGGTATAGAGTGTAGAAAGTAGGGTATAGTGTGTAGGGTATAGAGTGTAGAGTGTAGGGTATAGACTGTAGGGTATAGAGTGTAGATTGTATGGTATAGAGTGTAGGGTATAGAGTGTATAGTGTAGGGTATATAGTGTAGAGTGTAGGGTATAGAGTGTAGGGTATAGAGTGTTGGGATATAGAGTGTAGGGTATAGAGTGTAGAGTATAGAGTGTAGGGTATAGATTGTAGGGTATAGAGTGTAGGCTATAGAGTGTAGGGTATAGAGTATATAGTGTAGGGTATAGAGTGTAGGTTATAGAGTGTAGAGTGTAGGGTATAGAGTGTAGGGTATAGAGTGTAGGGTATAGAGTGTAGGGTATAAAGTGTAGAGTGTAGGGTATAGAGTGTAGGGTATAGAGTGTAGAGTGTAGGGTGTAGAGTGGAGAGTGTAGGGTATAGAGTGTAAGGTATAGAGTGTAGGGTATAGAGTGTATGTTATAGAGTGTAGGGTATAGAGTGTAGAGTGTAGGGTATAGAGTGTAGGGTTTATAGTGTAGGGTATAGAGTGTAGGGTATAAAGTGTAGAGTGTAGGGTATAGAGTGTAGGGTTTAGAGTGTATGTTATAGAGTGTAGGGTATAGAGTGTAGAGTGTAGGATATAGAGTGTAGAGTGTAGGGTATAGAGTGTAGGGTATATAGTGTAGGGTATAGAGTGTAGGGTATAGAGTGTAGGGTATAGAGTGTAGAGTGTAGGGTATAGAGTGTAGGGTATAGAGTGTAGAGTGTAGGGTATAGAGTGTATGGTATAGAGTGTAGGGTGTAGAGTGTATGGTATAGAGTGTAGGGTATAGAGTGTAGAGTGTAGGGTATAGAGTGTAGGGTGTAGAGTGTAGGGTATAGAGTGTAGGGTATAGAGTGCAGAGTGTAGGGTATAAAGTGTAGGGTATAGAGTGTAGGGTGTAGGGTATAGAGTGTAGAGTGTAGGGTATAGAGTGTATGGTATAATGTGTAGGGTATAGAGTGTAGGGTGTAGAGTGTAGGGTATAGAGTGTAGGGTTTAAAGTGTAGTGTATAGAGTGTAGAGTGTAGGGTATATAGTGTAGGGTATAGAGTATAGAGTGTAGGGTATAGAGTGTAGGGTATAGAGTGTAGAGTGTAGAGTGTAAGGTATAGAGTGTAGAGTGTAGGGTATAGAGTGTAGGGTATAGAGTGTATGGTATAGAGTGTAGGGTATAGAGTGTAGGGTATAGAGTGTAGAGTGTAGGGATTAGAGTGTAGGGTATAGAGTGTAGGGTACAGAGTGTAGAGTGTAGGGTATAGAGTGTAGGGTATAGAGTGTACGGTATGGAGTGTTGGGCTATAGAGTGTAGGGTATAGAGTGTAGGGTATACAGTGTAGGGTATAAAGTGTTGAGTGTAGGGTATAGAGTGTAGGGTATAGAGTGTAGGGTATAGAGTGTAGGGTATAGAGTGTAGAGTGTAGGGTATAGAGTGTAGAGTTTAGGTTATAGAGTGTAGGGTATAGAGTGTAGGGTTTAGAGTGTATGGTATAGAGTGTAGGGTATAGAGTGTAGAGTGTAGGGTATAGAGTGTAGGATATAGAGTGTAGGGTATAGAGTGTATGGTATAGAGTGTACGGTATAGAGTGTAGAGTGTAGGGTATAGAGTGTAGGGTATAGATTGTAGGGTATAGAGTGTATTGTATAGGGTATAGAGTGTATGGTGTAGAGTGTAGGGTATAGATTGTAGGGTATAGAGTGTATTGTATAGGGTATAGAGTGTATGGTGTAGAGTGTAGGGTATAGAGTGTATAGTGTAGGGTATAGAGTGTAGGGTATAGAGTGTAGAGTATAGAGTGTTTGGTATAGAGTGTAGAGTGTAGGGTATAGAGTGTAGGGTATATAGTGTAGGGTATAGAGTGTAGGGTATACAGTGTAGAGTGTAGGGATTAGAGTGTAGGGTATAGAGTGTAGGGTGTAGAGTGTAGGGTATAGAGTGTAGGGTATAGAGTGTATGGTATAGAGTGTAGGGTATAGAGTGTTGGGTATAGATTGTAGGGTATAGAATGTAGAGTGTAGTGCATAGAGTATAGGGTATAGAGTGTATGGTGTAGAGTGTAGGGTATAGAGTGTATAGTGTAGGGTATAGAGTGCAGGGTATAGAGTGTATGCAATAGAGTGTATGGAATATAGTGTACGGTATAGAGTGTAGGGTATAGAGTGTAGGATATAGAGCGTAGGGTGTAGGGTATAAATTGTAGGGTTTAGAGTGTAGGGTATAGAGTGTAGGGTGTAGAGTGTATGGTAAAGAGTGTACAGTATAGAGTGTATGGTATAGAGTGTAGAGTGTAGGGTATAGAGTGTATGGTAGAGAGTGTAGGGTGTAGAGTGTATAGTATAGAGTGTAGGGTACAGAGTGTAGAGTGTAGGGTATAGAGTGTAGGGTATAGAGTGTAGGGTATAGAGTGTAGGGTATAAAGTGTAGAGTGTAGGGTATAAAGTGTAGGGTATAGAGTGTAGGGTACAGAGTGTAGGGTATAGAGTGTAGAGTGTAGGGTGTAGAGTGTAGGGTGTAGAGTGTAAGGTATAGAGTGTAGGGTATAGAGTGTATGTTATAGATTGTAGGGTGTAGAGTGTAGAGTGTAGGGTATAGAGTGTAGGGTATAGAGTGTAGGGTATAGAGTGTAGGGTATAGAGTGTATGGTATAGAGTGTAGGGTATAGAGTGTAGAGTGTAGGATATAGAGTGTAGAGTGTAGGGTATAAAGTGTAGGGTATATAGTGTAGGGTATAGAGTGTAGGGTATAGAGTGTAGGGTATAGAGTGTATGGTATAGAGTGTAGAGTGTAGGGTATAGAGTGTAGAAAGTAGGGTATAGTGTGTAGGGTATATAGTGTAGAGTGTAGGGTATAGAGTGTAGGGTATAGAGTGTAGATTGTATGGTATAGAGTGTAGGGTATAGAGTGTATAGTGTAAGGTATAGAGTGTAGAGTGTAGGGTATAGAGTGTAGGGTATAGAGTGTTGGGATATAGAGTGTAGGGTATAGAGTGTCGGGTATAGAGTGTAGGGTATAGATTGTAGGGTATAGAGTGTAGGGTATAGAGTGTAGGGTATAGAGTATATAGTGTAGGGTATAGAGTGTAGGGTATAGAGTGTAGAGTGTAGGGTATAGAGTGTAGGGTATAGAGTGTAGGGTATAGAGTGTAGATTGTATGGTATAGAGTGTAGGGTATACAATGTATAGTGTAGGGTATAGAGTGTAGAGTGTAGGGTATAGAGTGTAGGGTATAGAGTGTTGGGATATAGAGTGTAGGGTATAGAGTGTAGGGTATAGAGTGTAGGGTATAGATTGTAGGGTATAGAGTGTAGGGTATAGAGTGTAGGGTATAGAGTATATAGTGTAGGGTATAGAGTGTAGGGTATAGAGTGTAGAGTGTAGGGTATAGAGTGTAGGGTATAGAGTGTAGGGTATAGAGTGTAGGGTATAAAGTGTAGAGTGTAGGTTATAGAGTGTAGGGTATAGAGTGTAGGGTATAGAGTGTAGGGTATAGAGTGTAGAGTGTAGGGTGTAGAGTGTAGAGTGTAGGGTATAGAGTGTAAGGTATAGAGTGTTGGGTATAGAGTGTATGTTATAGAGTGTAGGGTATAGAGTATAGGGTATAGAGTGTAGGGTATAGAGTGTAGGGTATAGAGTGTAGGGTATAATGTGTAGAGTGTAGGGTATAGAGTGTAGGGTTTAGAGTGTATGTTATAGAGTGTAGGGTATAGAGTGTAGAGTGTAGGGTATAGAGTGTAGGGTATATAGTGTAGGGTATAGAGTGTAGGGTATAGAGTGTAGGGTATAGAGTGTAGAGTGTAGGGTATAGAGTGTAGAAAGTAGGGTATAGTGTGTAGGGTATGGAGTGTAGAGTGTAGGGTATAGAGTGTAGGGTATAGAGTGTAGATTGTATGGTATAGAGTGTAGGGTATAGAGTGTATAGTGTAGGGTATAGAGTGTAGAGTGTAGGGTATAGAGTGTAGGGTATAGAGTGTTGGGATATAGAGTGTAGGGTATAGAGTGTCGGGTATAGAGTGTAGGGTATAGATTGTAGGGTAAAGAGTGTAGGGTATAGAGTGTAGGGTATAGAGTATACAGTGTAGGGTATAGAGTGTAGGGTATAGAGTGTAGAGTGTAGGGTATAGAGTGTAGGGTATAGAGTGTAGGGTATAGAGTGTAGGGTATAAAGTGTAGAGTGTAGGGTATAGAGTGTAGGGTATAGAGTGTAGAGTGTAGGGTGTAGAGTGGAGAGTGTAGGGTATAGAGTGTAAGGTATAGAGTGTAGGGTATAGAGTGTATGTTATAGAGTGTAGGTATAGAGTGTAGAGTGTAGGGTATAGAGTGTAGGGTATAGAGTGTAGAAAGTAGGGTATAGTGTGTAGGGTATAGAGTGTAGGGTATAGAGTGTATGGTATAGAGTGTAGAGTGTAGGGTATAGAGTGTAGAAAGTAGGGTATAGTGTGTAGGGTATAGAGTGTAGAGTGTAGGGTATAGACTGTAGGGTATAGAGTGTAGATTGTATGGTATAGAGTGTAGGGTATAGAGTGTATAGTGTAGGGTATATAGTGTAGAGTGTAGGGTATAGAGTGTAGGGTATAGAGTGTTGGGATATAGAGTGTAGGGTATAGAGTGTAGAGTATAGAGTGTAGGGTATAGATTGTAGGGTATAGAGTGTAGGCTATAGAGTGTAGGGTATAGAGTATATAGTGTAGGGTATAGAGTGTAGGTTATAGAGTGTAGAGTGTAGGGTATAGAGTGTAGGGTATAGAGTGTAGGGTATAGAGTGTAGGGTATAAAGTGTAGAGTGTAGGGTATAGAGTGTAGGGTATAGAGTGTAGAGTGTAGGGTGTAGAGTGGAGAGTGTAGGGTATAGAGTGTAAGGTATAGAGTGTAGGGTATAGAGTGTATGTTATAGAGTGTAGGGTATAGAGTGTAGAGTGTAGGGTATAGAGTGTAGGGTATATAGTGTAGGGTATAGAGTGTAGGGTATAAAGTGTAGAGTGTAGGGTATAGAGTGTAGGGTTTAGAGTGTATGTTATAGAGTGTAGGGTATAGAGTGTAGAGTGTAGGATATAGAGTGTAGAGTGTAGGGTATAGAGTGTAGGGTATATAGTGTAGGGTATAGAGTGTAGGGTATAGAGTGTAGGGTATAGAGTGTAGAGTGTAGGGTATAGAGTGTAGGGTATAGAGTGTAGAGTGTAGGGTATAGAGTGTATGGTATAGAGTGTAGGGTGTAGAGTGTATGGTATAGAGTGTAGGGTATAGAGTGTAGAGTGTAGGGTATAGAGTGTAGGGTGTAGAGTGTAGGGTATAGAGTGTAGGGTATAGAGTGCAGAGTGTAGGGTATAAAGTGTAGGGTATAGAGTGTAGGGTGTAGGGTATAGAGTGTAGAGTGTAGGGTATAGAGTGTATGGTATAATGTGTAGGGTATAGAGTGTAGGGTGTAGAGTGTAGGGTATAGAGTGTAGGGTTTAAAGTGTAGTGTATAGAGTGTAGAGTGTAGGGTATATAGTGTAGGGTATAGAGTATAGAGTGTAGGGTATAGAGTGTAGGGTATAGAGTGTAGAGTGTAGAGTGTAAGGTATAGAGTGTAGAGTGTAGGGTATAGAGTGTAGGGTATAGAGTGTATGGTATAGAGTGTAGGGTATAGAGTGTAGGGTATAGAGTGTAGAGTGTAGGGATTAGAGTGTAGGGTATAGAGTGTAGGGTACAGAGTGTAGAGTGTAGGGTATAGAGTGTAGGGTATAGAGTGTACGGTATGGAGTGTTGGGCTATAGAGTGTAGGGTATAGAGTGTAGGGTATACAGTGTAGGGTATAAAGTGTTGAGTGTAGGGTATAGAGTGTAGGGTATAGAGTGTAGGGTATAGAGTGTAGGGTATAGAGTGTAGAGTGTAGGGTATAGAGTGTAGAGTTTAGGTTATAGAGTGTAGGGTATAGAGTGTAGGGTTTAGAGTGTATGGTATAGAGTGTAGGGTATAGAGTGTAGAGTGTAGGGTATAGAGTGTAGGATATAGAGTGTAGGGTATAGAGTGTATGGTATAGAGTGTACGGTATAGAGTGTAGAGTGTAGGGTATAGAGTGTAGGGTATAGATTGTAGGGTATAGAGTGTATTGTATAGGGTATAGAGTGTATGGTGTAGAGTGTAGGGTATAGATTGTAGGGTATAGAGTGTATTGTATAGGGTATAGAGTGTATGGTGTAGAGTGTAGGGTATAGAGTGTATAGTGTAGGGTATAGAGTGTAGGGTATAGAGTGTAGAGTATAGAGTGTTTGGTATAGAGTGTAGAGTGTAGGGTATAGAGTGTAGGGTATATAGTGTAGGGTATAGAGTGTAGGGTATACAGTGTAGAGTGTAGGGATTAGAGTGTAGGGTATAGAGTGTAGGGTGTAGAGTGTAGGGTATAGAGTGTAGGGTATAGAGTGTATGGTATAGAGTGTAGGGTATAGAGTGTTGGGTATAGATTGTAGGGTATAGAATGTAGAGTGTAGTGCATAGAGTATAGGGTATAGAGTGTATGGTGTAGAGTGTAGGGTATAGAGTGTATAGTGTAGGGTATAGAGTGCAGGGTATAGAGTGTATGCAATAGAGTGTATGGAATATAGTGTACGGTATAGAGTGTAGGGTATAGAGTGTAGGATATAGAGCGTAGGGTGTAGGGTATAAATTGTAGGGTTTAGAGTGTAGGGTATAGAGTGTAGGGTGTAGAGTGTATGGTAAAGAGTGTACAGTATAGAGTGTATGGTATAGAGTGTAGAGTGTAGGGTATAGAGTGTATGGTAGAGAGTGTAGGGTGTAGAGTGTATAGTATAGAGTGTAGGGTACAGAGTGTAGAGTGTAGGGTATAGAGTGTAGGGTATAGAGTGTAGGGTATAGAGTGTAGGGTATAAAGTGTAGAGTGTAGGGTATAAAGTGTAGGGTATAGAGTGTAGGGTACAGAGTGTAGGGTATAGAGTGTAGAGTGTAGGGTGTAGAGTGTAGGGTGTAGAGTGTAAGGTATAGAGTGTAGGGTATAGAGTGTATGTTATAGATTGTAGGGTGTAGAGTGTAGAGTGTAGGGTATAGAGTGTAGGGTATAGAGTGTAGGGTATAGAGTGTAGGGTATAGAGTGTATGGTATAGAGTGTAGGGTATAGAGTGTAGAGTGTAGGATATAGAGTGTAGAGTGTAGGGTATAAAGTGTAGGGTATATAGTGTAGGGTATAGAGTGTAGGGTATAGAGTGTAGGGTATAGAGTGTATGGTATAGAGTGTAGAGTGTAGGGTATAGAGTGTAGAAAGTAGGGTATAGTGTGTAGGGTATATAGTGTAGAGTGTAGGGTATAGAGTGTAGGGTATAGAGTGTAGATTGTATGGTATAGAGTGTAGGGTATAGAGTGTATAGTGTAAGGTATAGAGTGTAGAGTGTAGGGTATAGAGTGTAGGGTATAGAGTGTTGGGATATAGAGTGTAGGGTATAGAGTGTCGGGTATAGAGTGTAGGGTATAGATTGTAGGGTATAGAGTGTAGGGTATAGAGTGTAGGGTATAGAGTATATAGTGTAGGGTATAGAGTGTAGGGTATAGAGTGTAGAGTGTAGGGTATAGAGTGTAGGGTATAGAGTGTAGGGTATAGAGTGTAGGGTATAAAGTGTAGAGTGTAGGGTATAGAGTGTAGGGTGTAGAGTGGAGAGTGTAGGGTATAGAGTGTAAGGTATAGAGTGTAGGGTATAGAGTGTATGTTATAGAGTGTAGGGTATAGAGTGTAGAGTGTAGGGTATAGAGTGTAGAAAGTAGGGTGTAGTGTGTAGGGTATAGAGTGTAGGGTATAGAGTGTATGGTATAGAGTGTAGGGTATAGAGTGTAGAAAGTAGGGTATAGTGTGTAGGGTATAGAGTGTAGGGTATAGAGTGTAGGGTATAGAGTGTAGGGTATGGAGTGTAGGGTATAGAGTGTAGGGTATAGAGTGTACGGTATAGAGTGTATGATATATTGTGTATGGTATATAGTGTTTGGTATAGAGTGTAAGGTATAGAGTGTAGAGAGTAGGATATAGATTGTAGAGTGTAGAGTGTAGGGTATAGAGTGTATGGTAAAGACTGTATGGAATAGAGAGTATGGTATAGAGTGTAGGGTGTAGAGTGTAGGGTATAGAGTGTAGAGTGTGGGGTATAGAGTGTAGAGTGTAGGGTATAGAGTGTAGGGTATAGAGTGTTGGGATATAGAGTGTAGGGTATAGAGTGTCGGGTATAGAGTGTAGGGTATAGATTGTAGGGTATAGAGTGTAGGGTATAGAGTGTAGGGTATAGAGTATATAGTGTAGGGTATAGAGTGTAGGGTATAGAGTGTAGAGTGTAGGGTATAGAGTGTAGGGTATAGAGTGTAGGGTATAGAGTGTAGGGTATAAAGTGTAGAGTGTAGGGTATAGAGTGTAGAGTGTAGGGTGTAGAGTGGAGAGTGTATGGTATAGAGTGTAAGGTATAGAGTGTAGGGTATAGAGTGTATGCTATAGAGTGTAGGGTATAGAGTGTAGGGTATAAAGTGTAGAGTGTAGGGTATAGAGTGTAGAGTGTAGGGTGTAGAGTGGAGAATGTAGGGTATAGAGTGTAAGGTATAGAGTGTAGGGTATAGAGTGTATGTTATAGAGTGTAGGGTATAGAGTGTAGAGTGTAGGGTATAGAGTGTAGAAAGTAGGGTGTAGTGTGTAGGGTATAGAGTGTAGGGTATAGAGTGTATGGTATAGAGTGTAGGGTATAGAGTGTAGAAAGTAGGGTATAGTGTGTAGGGTATAGAGTGTAGGGTATAGAGTGTAGGGTATAGAGTGTAGGGTATAGAGTGTAGGGTATAGAGTGTACGGTATAGAGTGTATGATATATTGTGTATGGTATATAGTGTTTGGTATAGAGTGTAAGGTATAGAGTGTAGAGAGTAGGATATAGATTGTAGAGTGTAGAGTGTAGGGTATAGAGTGTATGGTAAAGAGTGTATGGAATAGAGAGTATGGTATAGAGTGTAGGGTGTAGAGTGTAGGGTATAGAGTGTAGAGTGTGGGGTATAGAGTGTAGAGTGTAGGGTATATAGTGTATGATATAGAGTGTAGGGTATAGAGTGTAGATTGTATGGTATAGAGTGTAGGGTATAGAGTGTATAGTGTAGGGTATAGAGTGTAGAGTGTAGGGTATAGAGTGTAGGGTATAGAGTGTTGGGATATAGAGTGTAGGGTATAGAGTGTAGGGTATAGAGTGTAGGGTATAGATTGTAGGGAATAGAGTGTAGGGTATAGAGTATATAGTGTAGGGTATAGAGTGTAGGGTATAGAGTGTAGAGTTTAGGGTATAGAGTGTAGGGTATAGAGTGTAGGGTATAGAGTGTAGGGTATAAAGTGTAGAGTGTAGGGTATAGAGTGTAGGGTATAGAGTGTAGAGTGTAGGGTGTAGAGTGGAGAGTGTAAGGTATAGAGTGTAGGGTATAGAGTGTATGTTATATAGAGTGTAGGGTATAGAGTGTAGGGTATAAAGTGTAGAGTGTAGGGTATAGAGTGTAGGGTATAGAGTGTAGAGTGTAGGGTGTAGAGTGGAGAGTGTAAGGTATAGAGTGTAGGGTATAGAGTGTATGTTATAGAGTGTAGGGTATAGAGTGTAGAGTGTAGGGTACAGAGTGTAGGGTATAGAATGTAGGGTATAAAGTGTAGAGTGTAGGGTATAGAGTGTAGGGTTTAGAGTGTATGTTATAGAGTGTAGGGTATAGAGTGTAGAGTGTAGGATATAGAGTGTAGAGTGTAGGGTATAGAGTGTAGGGTATATAGTGTAGGGTATAGAGTGTAGGGTATAGAGTGTAGGGTATAGAGTGTAGAGTGTAGGGTGTAGAGTGTAGGGTATAGAGTGTAGAGTGTAGGGTATAGAGTGTATGGTATAGGGTGTAGGGTGTAGAGTGTATGGTATAGAGTGTAGGGTATAGAGTGTAGAGTGTAGGGTATAGAGTGTAGGGTGTAGAGTGTAGGGTATAGAGTGTAGGGTATAGAGTGTAGAGTGTAGGGTATAAAGTGTAGGGTATAGAGTGTAGGGTGTAGAGTGTAGGGTATAGAGTGTAGAGTGTAGGGTATAGAGTGTATGGTATAATGTGTAGGGCATAGAGTGTAGGGTGTAGAGTGTAGGGTACAGAGTGTAGGGTATAGAGTGTAGGGTATAGAGTGTAGAGTGTAGGGTATATAGTGTAGGGTATAGAGTATAGAGTGTAGGGTATAGAGTGTAGGGTGTAGAGTGTAGAGTGTAGAGTGTAGGGTATAGAGTGTAGAGTGTAGGGTATAGAGTGTAGGGTATAGAGTTTATGGTATAGAGTAGGGTATAGAGTGTAGGGTATAGAGTGTAGAGTGTAGGGTATAGAGTGTAGAGTGTAGGGTATAGAGTGTAGGGTATAAAGAGTAGAGTGTAGGGTATAGAGTGTAGAGTGTAGGGTATGGAATGTATGGTATAGAGTGTAGGGTATAGAGTGTAGAGTATAGAGTGTTGGGTATAGATTGTAGAGTGTAGGGTATAGAGTGTAGGGTATATAGTGTAGGGTATAGAGTGTATGGTATACAGTGTAGAGTGTAGGGATTAGAGTGTAGGGTATAGAGTGTAGGGTGTAGAGTGTAGGGTATAGAGTGTAGGGT
This sequence comes from Ranitomeya imitator, assembly GCF_032444005.1. Classification (NCBI taxonomy): domain Eukaryota; kingdom Metazoa; phylum Chordata; class Amphibia; order Anura; family Dendrobatidae; genus Ranitomeya; species Ranitomeya imitator. The sequence continues at coordinate 679,467 of NW_027194668.1, read as the reverse complement.
ATAGAGTGTATGGTATAGAGTGTAGGGTATAGAGTGTTGGGTATAGATTGTAGGGTATAGAATGTAGAGTGTAGTGTATAGAGTATAGGGTATAGAGTGTATGGTGTAGAGTGTAGGGTATAGAGTGTATAGTGTAGGGTATAGAGTGCAGGGTATAGAGTGTATGGAATAGAGTGTATGGAATATAGTGTACGGTATAGAGTGTAGAGAGTAGGGTATAGAGTGTAGGGTATAGAGCGTAGGGTGTAGGGTATAGATTGTAGGGTATAGAGTGTAGGGTATAGAGTGTAGAGTGTAGGGTATAGATTGTATGTTATAGAGTGTAGGGTATAGAGTGTAGAGTGTAGGATATAGAGTGTAGAGTGTAGGGTATAAAGTGTAGGGTATATAGTGTAGGGTATAGAGTGTAGGGTATAGAGTGTAGGTTATAGAGTGTATGGTATAGAGTGTAGAGTGTAGGGTATAGAGTGTAGAAAGTAGGGTATAGTGTGTAGGGTATAGAGTGTAGAGTGTAGGGTATAGAGTGTAGGGTATAGAGTGTAGATTGTATGGTATAGAGTGTAGGGTATAGAGTGTATAGTGTAGGGTATAGAGTGTAGAGTGTAGGGTATAGAGTGTAGGGTATAGAGTGTTGGGATATAGAGTGTAGGGTATAGAGTGTCGGGTATAGAGTGTAGGGTATAGATTGTAGGGTATAGAGTGTAGGGTATAGAGTATATAGTATAGGGTATAGAGTGTAGGGTATAGAGTGTAGAGTGTAGGGTATAGAGTGTAGGGTATAGAGTGTAGGGTATAGAGTGTAGGGTATATAGTGTAAAGTGTAGGGTATAGAGTGTTGGGTATAGAGTGTAGAGTGTAGGGTGTAGAGTGGAGAGTGTAGGGTATAGAGTGTAAGGTATAGAGTGTAGGGTATAGAGTGTATGTTATAGAGTGTAGGGTGTAGAGTGTAGGGTATAGAGTGTAGAAAGTAGGGTATAGTGTGTAGGGTATAGAGTGTAGGGTATAGAGTGTATGGTATAGAGTGTAGAGTGTAGGGTATAGAGTGTAGAAAGTAGGGTATAGTGTGTAGGGTATAGAGTGTAGAGTGTAGGGTATAGAGTGTAGGGTATAGAGTGTAGATTGTATGGTATAGAGTGTAGGGTATAGAGTGTATAGTGTAGGGTATAGAGTGTAGAGTGTAGGGTATAGAGTGTAGGGTATAGAGTGTTGGGATATAGAGTGTAGGATATAGAGTGTAGTGTATAGATTTTAGGGTATAGAGTGTAGGGTATAGAGTGTAGGGTATAGAGTATATAGTGTATGGTATAGAGTGTAGGGTATAGAGTGTAGAGTTTAGGGTATAGAGTGTAGGGTATAGAGTGTAGGGTATAGAGTGTATGTTATAGAGTATAGGGTATAGAGTGTGGGGTATAGAGTGTAGGGTGTAGAGTGGAGAGTGTAAGGTATAGAGTGTAAGGTATAGAGTGTAGGGTATAGAGTGTATGTTATAGAGTGTAGGGTATAGAGTGAAGAGTGTAGGGTATAGAGTGTAGGGTATAGAGTGTAGGGTATAGAGTGTAGGGTATAAAGTGTAGAGTGTAGGGTATAGAGTGTAGGGTGTAGAGTGTAGGGTATAGAGTGTAGAGTGTAGGGTATAGAGTGTAGGGTGTAGAGTGTAGGGTATAGAGTGTAGAGTGTAGGATATAGAGTGTAGAGTGTAGGGTATAGAGTGTAGGGTATAAAGTGTAGAGTGTAGGGTATAGAGTGTAGGGTGTAGAGTGTAGGGTATAGAGTGTAGAGTGTAGGATATAGAGTGTAGAGTGTAGGGTATAGAGTGTAGGGTGTAGAGTGTAGGGTATAGAGTGTAGAGTGTAGGGTATAGAGTGTATGGTATAGAGTGTAGGGTGTAGAGTGTATGGTATAGAGTGTAGGGTATAGAGTGTAGAGTGTAGGGTATAGAGTGTAGGGTATAGAGTGTAGAGTGTAGGGTATAAAGTGTAGGGTATAGAGTGTAGGGTGTAGAGTGTAGGGTATAGAGTGTAGAGTGTAGGGTATAGAGTGTATGGTATAATGTGTAGGGCATAGAGTGTAGGGTGTAGAGTGTAGGGTACAGAGTGTAGGGTATAGAGTGTAGGGTATAGAGTGTAGAGTGTAGGGTATATAGTGTAGGGTATAGAGTATAGAGTGTAGGGTATAGAGTGTAGGGTGTAGAGTGTAGAGTGTAGGGTATAGAGTGTAGAGTGTAGGGTATAGAGTGTAGGGTATAGAGTTTATGGTATAGAGTAGGGTATAGAGTGTAGGGTATAGAGTGTAGAGTGTAGGGTATAGAGTGTAGAGTGTAGGGTATAGAGTGTAGGGTATAAAGAGTAGAGTGTAGGGTATAGAGTGTAGAGTGTAGGGTATGGAATGTATGGTATAGAGTGTAGGGTATAGAGTGTAGAGTATAGAGTGTTGGGTATAGATTGTAGAGTGTAGGGTATAGAGTGTAGGGTATATAGTGTAGGGTATAGAGTGTATGGTATACAGTGTAGAGTGTAGGGATTAGAGTGTAGGGTATAGAGTGTAGGGTGTAGAGTGTAGGGTATAGAGTGTAGGGTATAGAGTGTATGGTATAGAGTGTAGGGTATAGAGTGTTGGGTATAGATTGTAGGGTATAGAATGTAGAGTGTAGTGTATAGAGTATAGGGTATAGAGTGTATGGTGTAGAGTGTAGGGTATAGAGTGTATAGTGTAGGGTATAGAGTGCAGGGTATAAAGTGTATGGAATAGAGTGTATGGAATATAGTGTACGGTATAGAGTGTAGAGAGTAGGGTATAGAGTGTAGGGTATAGAGCGTAGGGTGTAGGGTATAGATTGTAGGGTATAGAGTGTAGGGTATAGAGTGTAGAGTGTAGGGTATAGAGTGTATGTTATAGAGTGTAGGGTATAGAGTGTAGAGTGTAGGATATAGAGTGTAGAGTGTAGGGTATAAAGTGTAGGGTATATAGTGTAGGGTATAGAGTGTAGGGTATAGAGTGTAGGGTATAGAGTGTATGGTATAGAGTGTAGAGTGTAGGGTATAGAGTGTAGGGTATAGAGTGTAGATTGTATGGTATAGAGTGTAGGGTATAGAGTGTATAGTGTAGGGTATAGAGTGTAGAGTGTAGTGTATAGAGTGTAGGGTATAGAGTGTTGGGATATAGAGTGTAGGGTATAGAGTGTCGGGTATAGAGTGTAGGGTATAGATTGTAGGGTATAGAGTGTAGGGTATAGAGTATATAGTATAGGGTATAGAGTGTAGGGTATAGAGTGTAGAGTGTAGGGTATAGAGTGTAGGGTATAGAGTGTAGGGTATAGAGTGTAGGGTATATAGTGTAAAGTGTAGGGTATAGAGTGTAGGGTATAGAGTGTAGAGTGTAGGGTGTAGAGTGGAGAGTGTAGGGTATAGAGTGTAAGGTATAGAGTGTAGGGTATAGAGTGTATGTTATAGAGTGTAGGGTGTAGAGTGTAGGGTATAGAGTGTAGAAAGTAGGGTATAGTGTGTAGGGTATAGAGTGTAGGGTATAGAGTGTATGGTATAGAGTGTAGAGTGTAGGGTATAGAGTGTAGAAAGTAGGGTATAGTGTGTAGGGTATAGAGTGTAGAGTGTAGGGTATAGAGTGTAGGGTATAGAGTGTAGATTGTATGGTATAGAGTGTAGGGTATAGAGTGTATAGTGTAGGGTATAGAGTGTAGAGTGTAGGGTATAGAGTGTAGGGTATAGAGTGTTGGGATATAGAGTGTAGGGTATAGAGTGTAGTGTATAGATTTTAGGGTATAGAGTGTAGGATATAGAGTGTAGGGTATAGAGTATATAGTGTAGGGTATAGAGTGTAGGGTATAGAGTGTAGAGTTTAGGGTATAGAGTGTAGGGTATAGAGTGTAGGGTATAGAGTGTATGTTATAGAGTGTAGGGTATAGAGTGTGGGGTATAGAGTGTAGGGTGTAGAGTGGAGAGTGTAAGGTATAGAGTGTAAGGTATAGAGTGTAGGGTATAGAGTGTATGTTATAGAGTGTAGGGTATAGAGTGTAGAGTGTAGGGTATAGAGTGTAGGGTATAGAGTGTAGGGTATAGAGTGTAGGGTATAAAGTGTAGAGTGTAGGGTATAGAGTGTAGGGTATAGAGTGTAGAGTGTAGGATATAGAGTGTAGAGTGTAGGGTATAGAGTGTAGGGTATATAGTGTAGGGTACAGATTGTAGGGTATAGAGTGTAGGGTATAGAGTGTAGAGTGTAGGGTATAGAGTGTAGGGTATAGAGTGTAGAGTGTAGGGTATAGAGTGTATGGTATAGAGTGTAGGGTGTAGAGTGCATGGTATAGAGTGTAGGGTATAGAGTGTAGAGTGTAGGGTATAGAGTGTAGGGTGTAGAGTGTAGGGTATAGAGTGTAGGGTGTAGAGTGTAGGGTATAAAGTGTAGGGTATAGAGTGTAGGGTGTAGAGTGTAGGGTATAGAGTGTAGAGTGTAGGGTATAGAGTGTATGGTATAATGTGTAGGGTATAGAGTGTAGGGTGTAGAGTGTAGGGTATAGAGTGTAGGGTATAGAGTGTAGGGTATAGAGTGTAGGGTATAGAGTGTAGAGTGTAGGTTATATAGTGTAGGGTATAGAGTATAGAGTGTAGGGTATAGAGTGTAGGGTATAGAGTGTAGAGTGTAGAGTGTAGGGTATAGAGTGTAGAGTGTAGGGTATAGAGTGTAGGGTATAGAGTGTATGGTATAGAGTGTAGGGTATAGAGTGTAGGGTATAGAGTGTAGAGTGTAGGGATTAGAGTGTAGGGTATAGAGTGTATTGTATAGAGTGTAGAGTGTAGGGAATAGAGTGTAGGGTATAGAGTGTACGGTATAGAGTGTTGGGCTATAGAGTGTAGGGTATAGAGTATAGGGTATAGAGTGTAGGGTATAGAGTGTAGGGTATACAGTGTAGGGTATAAAGTGTAGAGTGTAGGGTATAGAGTGTAGGGTATAGAGTGTAGGGTATAGAGTGTAGGGTATAGAGTGTAGAGTGTAGGGTATAGAGTGTAGAGTTTAGGGTATAGAGTGTAGGGTATAGAGTGTAGGGTTTAGAGTGTATGGTATAGAGTGTAGGGTATAGAGTGTAGAGTGTAGGGTATAGAGTGTAGGATATAGAGTGTAGGGTATAGAGTGTATGGTATAGAGTGTACGGTATAGAGTGTACAGTGTAGGGTATAGAGTGTAGGGTATAGATTGTAGGGTATAGAGTGTATTGTATAGGGTATAAAGTGTATGGTGTAGAGTGTAGGGTATAGAGTGTATAGTGTAGGGTATAGAGTGTAGGGTATAGAGTGTATGGTATAGAGTGTAGAGTGTAGGGAATAGAGTGTAGGGTATAGAGTGTACGGTATAGAGTGTAGGGTATAGAGTGTAGGGTATAGAGTGTAGAGTGTAGGGTATAGAGTGTAGAGTTTAGGGTATAGAGTGTAGGGTATAGAGTGTAGGGTTTAGAGTGTATGGTATAGAGTGTAGGGTATAGAGTGTAGAGTGTAGGGTATAGAGTGTAGGATATAGAGTGTAGGGTATAGAGTGTATGGTATAGAGTGTACGGTATAGAGTGTACAGTGTAGGGTATAGAGTGTAGGGTATAGATTGTAGGGTATAGAGTGTATTGTATAGGGTATAGAGTGTATGGTGTAGAGTGTAGGGTATAGAGTGTATAGTGTAGGGTATAGAGTGTAAGGTATAGAGTGTATGGTATAGAGTGTAGGGTATAGAGTGTATGGTATAGAGTGTAGGGTATAGAGTGTAGAGTGTAGGGTATAGAGTGTAGGGTATAGAGTGTAGAGTGTAGGGTATAGAGTTTAGGGTATAGAGTGTATGGTGTAGAGTGTAGGGAATAGAGTGTAGAGTGTAGGGTATAGAGTATATGGTATAGAGTGTAGGGTATAGAGTATAGAGTGTAGGGTATAGAGTGTAGGGTATAGAGTGTATGGTATAGAGTGTAGGGAATAGAGTGTAGAGTGTAGGGTATAGAGTGTATGGTATAGAGTGTAGGGTATAGAGTGTAGAGGGTAGAGTGTAGGGTATAGAGTGTAGGGTATAGAGTGTAGGGTATAGAGTGTAGAGTGTAGGGTATAGAGTGTAGGGTATAGAGTGTAGGGTGTAGAGTGTAGGGTATAGAGTGTAGGGTATAGAGTGTAGAGTGTAGGGTATAAAGTGTAGGGTATAGAGTGTAGGGTGTAGAGTGTAGGGTATACGGTGTAGAGTGTAGGGTATAGAGTGTATGGTATAATGTGTAGGGTATAGAGTGTAGGGTGTAGAGTGTAGGGTACAGAGTGTAGGGTATAGAGTGTAGGGTATAGAGTGTAGAGTGTAGGGTATATAGTGTAGGGTATAGAGTGTAGAGTGTAGGGTATATAGTGTAGGGTATAGAGTATAGAGTGTAGGGTATAGAGTGTAGGGTATAGAGTGTAGAGTGTAGAGTGTAGGGTATAGAGTGTAGAGTGTAGGGTATAGAGTGTAGGGTATAGAGTGTATGGTATAGAGTAGGGTATAGAGTGTAGGGTATAGAGTGTAGAGTGTAGGGTATAGAGTGTAGAGTGTAGGGTATAGAGTGTAGGGTATAAAGAGTAGAGTGTAGGGTATAGAGTGTAGAGTGTAGGGTATGGAGTGTATGGTATATTGTGTAGGGTATAGAGTGTAGAGTATAGAGTGTTGGGTATAGAGTGTAGAGTGTAGGGTATAGAGTGTAGGGTATATAGTGTAGGGTATAGAGTGTAGGGTATATAGTGTAGGGTATAGAGTGTATGGTATACAGTATAGAGTGTAGGGTATAGAGTGTAGGGTATAGAGTGTATGGTATAGAGTGTAGGGTATAGAGTGTTGGGTATAGATTGTAGGGTATAGAATGTAGAGTGTAGTGTATAGAGTATAGGGTATAGAGTGTATGGTGTAGAGTGTAGGGTATAGAGTGTATAGTGTAGGGTATAGAGTGCAGGGTATAGAGTGTATGGAATAGAGTGTAAGGAATATAGTGTACGGTATAGAGTGTAGAGAGTAGGGTATAGAGTGTAGGGTATAGAGCGTAGGGTGTAGGGTATAGATTGTAGGGTATAGAGTGTAGGGTATAGAGTGTAGAGTGTAGGGTATAGAGTGCATGGTATAGAGTGTAGGGTGTAGAGTGTATGGTATAGAGTGTACAGTATAGAGTGTATGGTATGGAGTGTAGAGTGTAGGGTATAGAGTGTATGGTATAGAGTGTAGGGTGTAGAGTGTATAGTATAGAGTGTAGGGTACAGAGTGTAGAGTGTAGGGTATAGAGTGTAGAGTGTAGGGTATAGAGTGTATGGTATAGAGTGTAGGGTGTAGAGTGTATAGTATAGAGTGTAGGGTACAGAGTGTAGAGCGTAGGGTATAGAGTGTAGAGTGTAGGGTATAGAGTGTAGGGTATAGAGTGTAGGGTATAGAGTGTAGAGTGTAGGATATAGAGTGTAGAGTGTAGGGTATAAAGTGTAGGGTATATAGTGTAGGGTATAGAGTGTAGGGTATAGAGTGTAGGGTATAGAGTGTATGGTATAGAGTGTACGGTATATAGTGTACAGTGTAGGGTATAGAGTGTAGGGTATAGATTGTATGGTATAGAGTGTATTGTATTGTGTATAGAGTATATGGTGTAGAGTGTAGGGTATAGAGTGTATAGTGTAGGGTATAGAGTGTAGGGTATAGAGTGTATGGTATAGAGTGTAGAGTGTAGGGAATAGAGTGTAGGGTATAGAGTGTTGGGCTATAGAGTGTAGGGTATAGAGTATAGGGTATAGAGTGTAGGGTATAGAGTGTAGGGTATACAGTGTAGGGTATAAAGTGTAGAGTGTAGGGTATAGAGTGTAGGGTATAGAGTGTAGGGTATAGAGTGTAGGGTATAGAGTGTAGAGTGTAGGGTATAGAGTGTAGAGTTTAGGGTATAGAGTGTAGGGTATAGAGTGTAAGGTTTAGAGTGTATGGTATAGAGTGTAGGGTATAGAGTGTAGAGTGTAGGGTATAGAGTGTAGGATATAGAGTGTAGGGTATAGAGTGTATGGTATAGAGTGTACGGTATAGAGTGTACAGTGTAGGGTATAGAGTGTAGGGTATAGATTGTAGGGTATAGAGTGTATTGTATAGGGTATAGAGTGTATGGTGTAGAGTGTAGGGTATAGAGTGTATAGTGTAGGGTATAGAGTGTAGGGTATAGAGTGTATGGTATAGAGTGTAGGGTATAGAGTGTATGGTATAGAGTGTAGGGTATAGAGTGTAGAGTGTAGGGTATAGAGTGTAGGGTATAGAGTGTAGAGTGTAGGGTATAGAGTTTAGGGTATAGAGTGTATGGTGTAGAGTGTAGGGAATAGAGTGTAGAGTGTAGGGTATAGAGTATATGGTATAGAGTGTAGGGTATAGAGTATAGAGTGTAGGGTATAGAGTGTAGGGTATAGAGTGTAGGGTATAGAGTGTATGGTATAGAGTGTAGGGAATAGAGTGTAGAGTGTAGGGTATAGAGTGTATGGTATAGAGTGTAGGGTATAGAGTGTAGAGGGTAGAGTGTAGGGTATAGAGTGTAGGGTATAGAGTGTAGGGTATAGAGTGTAGAGTGTAGGGTATAGAGTGTAGGGTATAGAGTATAGGGTGTAGAGTGTAGGGTATAGAGTGTAGGGTATAGAGTGTAGAGTGTAGGGTATAAAGTGTAGGGTATACAGTGTAGGGTGTAGAGTGTAGGGTATAGAGTGTAGAGTGTAGGGTATAGAGTGTATGGTATAATGTGTAGGGTATAGAGTGTAGGGTGTAGAGTGTAGGGTACAGAGTGTAGGGTATAGAGTGTAGGGTATAGAGTGTAGAGTGTAGGGTATATAGTGTAGGGTATAGAGTATAGAGTGTAGGGTATAGAGTGTAGGGTATAGAGTGTAGAGTGTAGAGTGTAGGGTATAGAGTGTAGAGTGTAGGGTATAGAGTGTAGGGTATAGAGTGTATGGTATAGAGTAGGGTATAGAGTGTAGGGTATAGAGTGTAGAGTGTAGGGTATAGAGTGTAGAGTGTAGGGTATAGAGTGTAGGGTATAAAGAGTAGAGTGTAGGGTATAGAGTGTAGAGTGTAGGGTATGGAGTGTATGGTATAGAGTGTAGGGTATAGAGTGTAGAGTATAGAGTGTTGGGTATAGAGTGTAGAGTGTAGGGTATAGAGTGTAGGGTATATAGTGTAGGGTATAGAGTGTAGGGTATATAGTGTAGGGTATAGAGTGTATGGTATACAGTATAGAGTGTAGGGTATAGAGTGTAGGGTATAGAGTGTATGGTATAGAGTGTAGGGTATAGAGTGTTGGGTATAGATTGTAGGGTATAGAATGTAGAGTGTAGTGTATAGAGTATAGGGTATAGAGTGTATGGTGTAGAGTGTAGGGTATAGAGTGTATAGTGTAGGGTATAGAGTGCAGGGTATAGAGTGTATGGAATAGAGTGTATGGAATATAGTGTACGGTATAGAGTGTAGAGAGTAGGGTATAGAGTGTAGGGTATAGAGCGTAGGGTGTAGGGTATAGATTGTAGGGTATAGAGTGTAGGGTATAGAGTGTAGAGTGTAGGGTATAGAGTGCATGGTATAGAGTGTAGGGTGTAGAGTGTATGGTATAGAGTGTACAGTATAGAGTGTATGGTATAGAGTGTAGAGTGTAGGGTATAGAGTGTATGGTATAGAGTGTAGGGTGTAGAGTGTATAGTATAGAGTGTAGGGTACAGAGTGTAGAGTGTAGGGTATAGAGTGTAGAGTGTAGGGTATAGAGTGTATGGTATAGAGTGTAGGGTGTAGAGTGTATAGTATAGAGTGTAGGGTACAGAGTGTAGAGTGTAGGGTATAGAGTGTAGAGTGTAGGGTATAGAGTGTAGGGTATAGAGTGTAGGGTATAGAGTGTAGAGTGTAGGATATAGAGTGTAGAGTGTAGGGTATAAAGTGTAGGGTATATAGTGTAGGGTTTAGAGTGTAGGGTATAGAGTGTAGGGTATAGAGTGTATGGTATAGAGTGTAGAGTGTAGGGTATAGAGTGTAGAAAGTAGGGTATAGTGTGTAGGGTATAGAGTGTAGAGTGTAGGGTATAGAGTGTAGGGTATAGAGTGTAGATTGTATGGTATAGAGTGTATGGTATAGAGTGTATAGTGTAGGGTATAGAGTGTAGTGTGTAGGGTATAGAGTGTAGGGTATAGAGTGTTGGGATATAGAGTGTAGGGTATAGAGTGTCGGGTATAGAGTGTAGGGTATAGATTGTAGGGTATAGAGTGTAGGGTATAGAGTATATAGTATAGGGTATAGAGTGTAGGGTATAGAGTGTAGAGTGTAGGGTATAGAGTGTAGGGTATAGAGTGTAGGGTGTAGAGTGTAGGGTATAGAGTGTAGAGTGTAGGGTATAGAGTGTATGGTATAATGTGTAGGGTATAGAGTGTAGGGTGTAGAGTGTAGGGTACAGAGTGTAGGGTATAAAGTGTAGGGTATAGAGTGTAGAGTGTAGGGTATATAGTGTAGGGTATAGAGTATAGAGTGTAGGGTATAGAGTGTAGAGTGTAGAGTGTAGGGTATAGAGTGTAGAGTGTAGGGTATAGAGTGTAGGGTATAGAGTGTATGGTATAGAGTAGGGTATAGAGTGTAGGGTATAGAGTGTAGAGTGTAGGGCATAGAGTGTAGAGTGTAGGGTATAGAGTGTAGGGTATAAAGAGTAGAGTGTAGGGTATAGAGTGTAGAGTGTAGGGTATGGAGTGTATGGTATAGAGTGTAGGGTATAGAGTGTAGAGTATAGAGTGTTGGGTATAGAGTGTAGAGTGTAGGGTATAGAGTGTAGGGTATATAGTGTAGGGTATAGAGTGTAGGGTATATAGTGTAGGGTATAGAGTGTATGGTATACAGTATAGAGTGTAGGGTATAGAGTGTAGGGTATAGAGTGTATGGTATAGAGTGTAGGGTATAGAGTGTTGGGTATAGATTGTAGGGTATAGAATGTAGAGTGTAGTGTATAGAGTATAGGGTATAGAATGTATGGTGTAGAGTGTAGGGTATAGAGTTTATAGTGTAGGGTATAGAGTGCAGGGTATAGAGTGTATGGAATAGAGTGTATGGAATATAGTGTACGGTATAGAGTGTAGAGAGTAGGGTATAGAGTGTAGGGTATAGAGCGTAGGGTGTAGGGTATAGATTGTAGGGTATAGAGTGTAGGGTATAGAGTGTAGAGTGTAGGGTATAGAGTGCATGGTATAGAGTGTAGGGTGTAGAGTGTATGGTATAGAGTGTACAGTATAGAGTGTATGGTATAGAGTGTAGAGTGTAGGGTATAGAGTGTATGGTATAGAGTGTAGGGTGTAGAGTGTATAGTATAGAGTGTAGGGTACAGAGTGTAGAGTGTATGGTATAGAGTGTAGAGTGTAGGGTATAGAGTGTATGGTATAGAGTGTAGGGTGTAGAGTGTATAGTATAGAGTGTAGGGTACAGAGTGTAGAGTGTAGGGTATAGAGTGTAGAGTGTAGGGTATAGAGTGTAGGGTATAGAGTGTAGGGTATAGAGTGTAGAGTGTAGGATATAGAGTGTAGAGTGTAGGGTATAAAGTGTAGGGTATATAGTGTAGAGCATAGAGTGTAGGGTATAGAGTGTAGGGTATAGAGTGTATGGTATAGAGTGTAGAGTGTAGGGTATAGAGTGTAGAAAGTAGGGTATAGTGTGTAGGGTATAAAGTGTAGAGTGTAGGGTATAGAGTGTAGGGTATAGAGTGTAGATTGTATGGTATAGAGTGTAGGGTATAGAGTGTATAGTGTAGGGCATAGAGTGTAGAGTGTAGGGTATAGAGTGTAGGGTATAGAGTGTTGGGATATAGAGTGTAGGGTATAGAGTGTCGGGTATAGAGTGTAGGGTATAGATAGTAGGGTATAGAGTGTAGGGTATAGAGTATATAGTATAGGGTATAGAGTGTAGGGTATAGAGTGTAGAGTGTAGGGTATAGAGTGTAGGGTATAGAGTGTAGGGTATATAGTGTAGAGTGTAGGGTATAGAGTGTAGGGTATAGAGTGTAGAGTGTAGGGTGTAGAGTGTAGGGTATAGAGTGTATGGTATAGAGTGTATGGTATAGATTGTAGGGTATAGAGTGTAGGGTATAGAGTGTAGAGTGTAGGGTATAGAGTGTAGGGTATAGAGTGTAGATTGTATGGTATAGATTGTAGGGTATAGAGTGTATAGTGTAGGGTATAGAGTGTAGAGTGTAGGGTATAGAGTGTAGGGTATAGAGTGTTGGGATATAGAGTGTAGGGTATAGAGTGTAGGGTATAGAGTGTAGGGTATAGATTGTAGGGTATAGAGTATAGGGTATAGAGTGTAGGGTATAGAGTATATAGTGTAGGGTATAGTGTGTAGGGTATAGAGTGTAGAGTGTAGGGTATAGAGTGTAGGGTATAGAGTGTAGGGTATAGAGTGTAGGGTATAAAGTGTAGAGTGTAGGGTATAGAGTGTAGGGTATAGAATGTAGGGTATAGAGTGTAGGGTATAGAGTGTAGAGTGTAGGATATAGAGTGTAGAGTATAGAGTGTAGAGTGTAGGGTATATAGTGTAGAGTGTAGGGTATAGAGTGTAGGGTATAGAGTGTATGGTATAGAGTGTAGGGTATAGAGTGTAGGGTAAAGAGTGTAGAGTGTAGGGATTAGAGTGTAGGGTATAGAGTGTAGGGTATAGAGTGTAGAGTGTAGGGTATAGAGTGTACGGTATAGATTGTTGGGCTCTAGAGTGTAGGGTATAGAGTGTAGGGTATACAGTGTAGGGTATAAAGTGTAGAGTGTAGGGTATAGAGTGTAGGGTATAGAGTGTAGGGTATAGAGTGTAGGGTATAGAGTGTAGGGTATTGAGTGTAGAGTGTAGAGTGTAGGGTATAGAGTGTAGAGTTTAGGGTATAGACTGTAGGGTATAGAGTGTAGGGTTTAGAGTGTATGGTATAGAGTGTAGGGTATAGAGTGTAGAGTGTAGGGTATAGAGTGTAGGGTATAGAGTGTAGGGTATAGAGTGTATGGTATAGAGTGAACGGTATAGAGTGTAGAGTGTAGGGTATAGGGTATAGAGTGTATGGTGTAGAGTGTAGGGTATAGAGTGTATAGTGTAGGGTATAGAGTGTAGGGTTTAGAGTGTAGGGTATAGAGTGTAGGGTATAGAGTGTAGAGTGTAGGGTATAGAGTGTATGGTATAGAGTGTAGGGTATAGAGTGTAGGGTATAGAGTGTAGGGTATAGAGTGTAGAGTGTAGGGTATAGAGTTTAGGGTATAGAGTGTATGGTATAGAGTGTAGAGTGTAGGGTATAGAGTGTATAGTGTAGGGTATAGAGTGTAGGGTATAGAGCGTATGGTATAGAGTGTAGGGAATAGAGTGTAGAGTGTAGGGTATAGAGTGTATGGTATAGAGTGTAGGGTATAGAGTGTATAGTGTAGGGTATAGAGTGTAGGGTTTAGAGTGTAGGGTATAGAGTGTAGGGTATAGAGTGTAGAGTGTAGGGTATAGAGTGTATGGTATAGAGTGTAGGGTATAGAGTGTAGGGTATAGAGTGTAGGGTATAGAGTGTAGGGTATAGAGTGTAGAGTGTAGGGTATAGAGTTTAGGGTATAGAGTGTATGGTATAGAGTGTAGAGTGTAGGGTATAGAGTGTATAGTGTAGGGTATAGAGTGTAGGGTATAGAGCGTATGGTATAGAGTGTAGGGAATAGAGTGTAGAGTGTAGGGTATAGAGTGTATGGTATAGAGTGTAGGGTATAGAGTGTATAGTGTAGGGTATAGAGTGCAGGGTATAGAGTGTATGGAATAGAGTGTATGGAATATAGTGTACGGTATAGAGTGTAGAGTGTAGGGTATAGAGTGTAGGGTATTGAGCGTAGGGTGTAGGGTATAGAGTGTAGGGTATAGAGTGTAGGGTATAGAGTGTAGAGTGTAGGGTATAGAGTGCATGATATAGAGTGTAGGGTGTAGAGTGTATGGTATAGAGTGTACAGTATAGAGTGTATGGTATAGAGTGTAGAGTGTAGGGTATAGAGTGTATGGTATAGAGTGTAGGGTACAGAGTGTAGAGTGTAGGGTATAGAGTGTAGGGTATAGGGTGTAGGTTATAGAGTGTAGGGTATAGAGTGTAGAGTATAGAGTATAGAGTGCAGGGTATAGAGTGTAGGGTATATAGTGTAGAGTATAGAGTGTAGGGTATAGAGTGTAGGGTGTAGAGTGTAGGGTATAGAGTGTAGGGTATAGAGTGTAGGGTATAGAGTGTAGGGTATAGAGTGTAGAGTGTAGGGTATAGAGTGTAGATTGTAGGGTATAGAGTGTAGGGTATAGAGTGTAGGGTATAGAGTGTAGAGTGTAGGGTATAGAGTGTAGGGTATAGAGTGTAGGGTATATAGTGTAGGGTATAGAGTGTAGGGTATAGAGTGTAGGGTATAGAGTGTATGGAATAGAGTTTAGGGTATAGAGGGTGGGGTATAGAGTGTAGGGTATAGAGTGTAGAGTGTAGGGATTAGAGTGTAGGGTATAGAGTGTAGGATATAGAGTGTATGGAATAGAGTGTAGGGTATAGAGTGAAGAGTGTAGGGTATAGAGTGTAGGGTATAGAGTGTATGGTATAGAGTGTAGGGTATAGAGGGTGGGGTATAGAGTGTAGGGTATAGAGTGTAGAGTGTAGGGATTAGAGTGTAGGGTATAGAGTGTAGGATATAAAGTGTATGGAATAGAGTGTAGGGTATAGAGTGAAGAGTGTAGGGTATAGAGTGTAGGGTATAGAGCGTAGGGTGTAGGGTATAGAGTGTAGGGTATAGAGTGTAGGGTATAGAGTGTATGGTATAGAGTGTAGGGTGTACAGTGTAAGGTATAGAGTGTAGGTTATAGAGTGTAGAGTGTAGGGCATAGAATGTATGGTATAGAGTGTAGGGTGTAGAGTGTATAGTATAGAGTGTAGGGTATAGATTGTATGGTATAGAGTTTAGAGTGTAGGGTATAGAGTGTAGAATATAGAGTGTAGAGTGTAGGGTATAGAGTGTAGGGTATAGAGTGTACGGTATAGAGCGTATGATATAGAGTGTATGTTATATAGTGTAGGGTATAGAGTGTTTGGTATAGAGTGTAAGGTATAGAGTGTAGAGAGTAGGGTATAGATTTTAGAGTGTAGGGTATAGCATGTAGGGTATAGAGTGTATGGAATAGAGTGCATGGTATAGAGTGTAGGGTGTAGAGTGTAGGATATAGAGTGTAGAGTGTGGGGTATAGAGTGTAGAGTGTGGGGTATAGAGTGTAGAGTGTAGGGTATAGAGTGTATGATATAGAGTGTAGGGTATAGAGTGTATGGTATAGATTGCAGGGTATAAAGTGTAGGGTATAGAGTGTAGGGTATAGAGTGTAGGGTATAGAGTGTAGGGTATAGAGTGTATGGTATAGATTGTAGGGTATAGAGTGTAGTGTATAGAGTGTAGAGTGTAGGGTATAGAGTGTAGAAAGTAGGGTATAGTGTGTAGGGCATAGAGTGTAGAGTGTAGGGTATAGAGTGTAGGGTATAGAGTGTAGCTTGTATGGTATAGAGTGTAGGGTATAGAGTGTATAGTGTAGAGTATAGAGTGTAGAGTGTAGGGTATAGAGTGTAGGGTATAGAGTGTTGGGATATAGAGTGTAGGGTATAGAGTGTAGAGTATAGAGTGTAGGGTATAGAGTGTAGGGTATAGCGTGTAGGGTATAGAGTGTAGGGTATAGAGTATATAGTGTAGGGTATAGAGTGTAGGGTATAGAGTGTAGAGTGTAGGGTATAGAGTGTAGGGTATAGAGTGTAGGGTATAGAGTGTAGGGTATAAAGTGTAGAGTGTAGGGTATAGAGTGTAGGGTATAGAGTGTAGAGTGTAGGGTGTAGAGTGTAGAGTGTACGGTATAGAGTGTAAGGTATAGAGTGTGGGGTATAGAGTATATGTTATAGAGTGTAGGGTATAGAGTGTAGAGTGTAGGGTATAGAGTGTAGGGTATAGAGTGTAGGGTATAGAGTGTAGGGTATAAAGTGTATTGTGTAGGGTATAGAGTGTAGGGTATAGAGTGTAGGGTATAGAGTGTATGGTATAGATTGTATGGTATAGAGTGTAGAGTGTAGGGTATAGAGTGTAGGGTATAGAGTGTAGGGTATATATTCTCTTTTGTGTCTTCAGGTTTCTTGGTGGTGTGTGAACATGATCATACAGACTTGTTCACTGTGCAAGTAGCCCATGTGTTCCTGTTTCCATAATTGTTCTCTTGTGTCTACAAGACTGGGGAGTTCCACCACTCCTCTTGGGCTATCTGCACAAAAGCTGTTCTACCCTGTATGCACACATGGATTTTTCCTCTCTGAACCCTGTTCACACAGGTTATATACAGATGATCAGGTTTTTAAATACATCAGATAGGGATTGCATACATTAGTTAGGACTGCTCTGATAAGGGTATACCGTGAAGATTGGTAGAGCAGCTTAGTATACATTTTTTGCAAAAAACGTATCAACCAAATACCCTGTTTTTTACATCTTTTACTAGCACTTGCGGATTACTGCAACATTTTTTCAAACTGAGTGTTTTTGGTTTTACTATTCTCTTTTGTGTCTTCAGGTTTCTTGGTGGTGTGTGAACATGATCATACAGACTTGTTCACTGTGCAAGTAGCCCATGTGTTCCTGTTTCCATAATTGTTCTCTTGTGTCTACAAGACTGGGGAGTTCCACCACTCCTCTTGGGCTATCTGCACAAAAGCTGTTCTACCCTGTATGCACACATGGATTTTTCCTCTCTGAACCCTGTTCACACAGGTTATATACAGATGATCAGGTTTTTAAATACATCAGATAGGGATTGCATACATTAGTTAGGACTGCTCTGATAAGGGTATACCGTGAAGATTGGTAGAGCAGCTTAGTATACATTTTTTGCAAAAAACGTATCAACCAAATACCCTGTTTTTTACATCTTTTACTAGCACTTGCGGATTACTGCAACATTTTTTCAAACTGAGTGTTTTTGGTTTTACTATTCTCTTTTGTGTCTTCAGGTTTCTTGGTGGTGTGTGAACATGATCATACAGACTTGTTCACTGTGCAAGTAGCCCATGTGTTCCTGTTTCCATAATTGTTCTCTTGTGTCTACAAGACTGGGGAGTTCCACCACTCCTCTTGGGCTATCTGCACAAAAGCTGTTCTACCCTGTATGCACACATGGATTTTTCCTCTCTGAACGCTGTTCACACAGGTTATATACAGATGATCAGGTTTTTAAATACATCAGATAGGGATTGCATACATTAGTTAGGACTGCTCTGATAAGGGTATACCGTGAAGATTGGTAGAGCAGCTTAGTATACATTTTTTGCAAAAAACGTATCAACCAAATACCCTGTTTTTTACATCTTTTACTAGCACTTGCGGATTACTGCAACATTTTTTCAAACTGAGTGTTTTTGGTTTTACTATTCTCTTTTGTGTCTTCAGGTTTCTTGGTAGTGTGTGAACGTGATCATACAGACTTGTTCACTGTGCAAGTAGCCCATGTGTTCCTGTTTCCATAATTGTTCTCTTGTGTCTACAAGACTGGGGAGTTCCACCACTCCTCTTGGGCTATCTGCACAAAAGCTGTTCTACCCTGTATGCACACATGGATTTTTCCTCTCTGAACCCTGTTCACACAGGTTATATACAGATGATCAGGTTTTTAAATACATCAGATAGGGATTGCATACATTAGTTAGGACTGCTCTGATAAGGGTATACCGTGAAGATTGGTAGAGCAGCTTAGTATACATTTTTTGCAAAAAACGTATCAACCAAATACCCTGTTTTTTACATCTTTTACTAGCACTTGCGGATTACTGCAACATTTTTTCAAACTGAGTGTTTTTGGTTTTACTATTCTCTTTTGTGTCTTCAGGTTTCTTGGTGGTGTGTGAACATGATCATACAGACTTGTTCACTGTGCAAGTAGCCCATGTGTTCCTGTTTCCATAATTGTTCTCTTGTGTCTACAAGACTGGGGAGTTCCACCACTCCTCTTGGGCTATCTGCACAAAAGCTGTTCTACCCTGTATGCACACATGGATTTTTCCTCTCTGAACCCTGTTCACACAGGTTATATACAGATGATCAGGTTTTTAAATACATCAGATAGGGATTGCATACATTAGTTAGGACTGCTCTGATAAGGGTATACCGTGAAGATTGGTAGAGCAGCTTAGTATACATTTTTTGCAAAAAACGTATCAACCAAATACCCTGTTTTTTACATCTTTTACTAGCACTTGCGGATTACTGCAACATTTTTTCAAACTGAGTGTTTTTGGTTTTACTATTCTCTTTTGTGTCTTCAGGTTTCTTGGTGGTGTGTGAACATGATCATACAGACTTGTTCACTGTGCAAGTAGCCCATGTGTTCCTGTTTCCATAATTGTTCTCTTGTGTCTACAAGACTGGGGAGTTCCACCACTCCTCTTGGGCTATCTGCACAAAAGCTGTTCTACCCTGTATGCACACATGGATTTTTCCTCTCTGAACGCTGTTCACACAGGTTATATACAGATGATCAGGTTTTTAAATACATCAGATAGGGATTGCATACATTAGTTAGGACTGCTCTGATAAGGGTATACCGTGAAGATTGGTAGAGCAGCTTAGTATACATTTTTTGCAAAAAACGTATCAACCAAATACCCTGTTTTTTACATCTTTTACTAGCACTTGCGGATTACTGCAACATTTTTTCAAACTGAGTGTTTTTGGTTTTACTATTCTCTTTTGTGTCTTCAGGTTTCTTGGTAGTGTGTGAACGTGATCATACAGACTTGTTCACTGTGCAAGTAGCCCATGTGTTCCTGTTTCCATAATTGTTCTCTTGTGTCTACAAGACTGGGGAGTTCCACCACTCCTCTTGGGCTATCTGCACAAAAGCTGTTCTACCCTGTATGCACACATGGATTTTTCCTCTCTGAACCCTGTTCACACAGGTTATATACAGATGATCAGGTTTTTAAATACATCAGATAGGGATTGCATACATTAGTTAGGACTGCTCTGATAAGGGTATACCGTGAAGATTGGTAGAGCAGCTTAGTATACATTTTTTGCAAAAAACGTATCAACCAAATACCCTGTTTTTTACATCTTTTACTAGCACTTGCGGATTACTGCAACATTTTTTCAAACTGAGTGTTTTTGGTTTTACTATTCTCTTTTGTGTCTTCAGGTTTCTTGGTGGTGTGTGAACATGATCATACAGACTTGTTCACTGTGCAAGTAGCCCATGTGTTCCTGTTTCCATAATTGTTCTCTTGTGTCTACAAGACTGGGGAGTTCCACCACTCCTCTTGGGCTATCTGCACAAAAGCTGTTCTACCCTGTATGCACACATGGATTTTTCCTCTCTGAACCCTGTTCACACAGGTTATATACAGATGATCAGGTTTTTAAA
Organism: Ranitomeya imitator; assembly: GCF_032444005.1. Classification (NCBI taxonomy): domain Eukaryota; kingdom Metazoa; phylum Chordata; class Amphibia; order Anura; family Dendrobatidae; genus Ranitomeya; species Ranitomeya imitator. Next base: position 660,042 of record NW_027194668.1, on the reverse strand, counting down.
TACATCAGATAGGGATTGCATACATTAGTTAGGACTGCTCTGATAAGGGTATACCGTGAAGATTGGTAGAGCAGCTTAGTATACATTTTTTGCAAAAAACGTATCAACCAAATACCCTGTTTTTTACATCTTTTACTAGCACTTGCGGATTACTGCAACATTTTTTCAAACTGAGTGTTTTTGGTTTTACTATTCTCTTTTGTGTCTTCAGGTTTCTTGGTGGTGTGTGAACATGATCATACAGACTTGTTCACTGTGCAAGTAGCCCATGTGTTCCTGTTTCCATAATTGTTCTTTTGTGTCTACAAGACTGGGGAGTTCCACCACTCCTCTTGGGCTATCTGCACAAAAGCTGTTCTACCCTGTATGCACACATGGATTTTTCCTCTCTGAACCCTGTTCACACAGGTTATATACAGATGATCAGGTTTTTAAATACATCAGATAGGGATTGCATACATTAGTTAGGACTGCTCTGATAAGGGTATACCGTGAAGATTGGTAGAGCAGCTTAGTATACATTTTTTGCAAAAAACGTATCAACCAAATACCCTGTTTTTTACATCTTTTACTAGCACTTGCGGATTACTGCAACATTTTTTCAAACTGAGTGTTTTTGGTTTTACTATTCTCTTTTGTGTCTTCAGGTTTCTTGGTGGTGTGTGAACATGATCATACAGACTTGTTCACTGTGCAAGTAGCCCATGTGTTCCTGTTTCCATAATTGTTCTCTTGTGTCTACAAGACTGGGGAGTTCCACCACTCCTCTTGGGCTATCTGCACAAAAGCTGTTCTACCCTGTATGCACACATGGATTTTTCCTCTCTGAACCCTGTTCACACAGGTTATATACAGATGATCAGGTTTTTAAATACATCAGATAGGGATTGCATACATTAGTTAGGACTGCTCTGATTAGGGTATACCGTGAAGATTGGTAGAGCAGCTTAGTATACATTTTTTGCAAAAAACGTATCAACCAAATACCCTGTTTTTTACATCTTTTACTAGCACTTGCGGATTACTGCAACATTTTTTCAAACTGAGTGTTTTTGGTTTTACTATTCTCTTTTGTGTCTTCAGGTTTCTTGGTGGTGTGTGAACATGATCATACAGACTTGTTCACTGTGCAAGTAGCCCATGTGTTCCTGTTTCCATAATTGTTCTCTTGTGTCTACAAGACTGGGGAGTTCCACCACTCCTCTTGGGCTATCTGCTCAAAAGCTGTTCTACCCTGTATGCACACATGGATTTTTCCTCTCTGAACCCTGTTCACACAGGTTATATACAGATGATCAGGTTTTTAAATACATCAGATAGGGATTGCATACATTAGTTAGGACTGCTCTGATTAGGGTATACCGTGAAGATTGGTAGAGCAGCTTAGTATACATTTTTTGCAAAAAACGTATCAACCAAATACCCTGTTTTTTACATCTTTTACTAGCACTTGCGGATTACTGCAACATTTTTTCAAACTGAGTGTTTTTGGTTTTACTATTCTCTTTTGTGTCTTCAGGTTTCTTGGTGGTGTGTGAACATGATCATACAGACTTGTTCACTGTGCAAGTAGCCCATGTGTTCCTGTTTCCATAATTGTTCTCTTGTGTCTACAAGACTGGGGAGTTCCACCACTCCTCTTGGGCTATCTGCACAAAAGCTGTTCTACCCTGTATGCACACATGGATTTTTCCTCTCTGAACCCTGTTCACACAGGTTATATACAGATGATCAGGTTTTTAAATACATCAGATAGGGATTGCATACATTAGTTAGGACTGCTCTGATAAGGGTATACCGTGAAGATTGGTAGAGCAGCTTAGTATACATTTTTTGCAAAAAACGTATCAACCAAATACCCTGTTTTTTACATCTTTTACTAGCACTTGCGGATTACTGCAACATTTTTTCAAACTGAGTGTTTTTGGTTTTACTATTCTCTTTTGTGTCTTCAGGTTTCTTGGTGGTGTGTGAACATGATCATACAGACTTGTTCACTGTGCAAGTAGCCCATGTGTTCCTGTTTCCATAATTGTTCTCTTGTGTCTACAAGACTGGGGAGTTCCACCACTCCTCTTGGGCTATCTGCACAAAAGCTGTTCTACCCTGTATGCACACATGGATTTTTCCTCTCTGAACCCTGTTCACACAGGTTATATACAGATGATCAGGTTTTTAAATACATCAGATAGGGATTGCATACATTAGTTAGGACTGCTCTGATAAGGGTATACCGTGAAGATTGGTAGAGCAGCTTAGTATACATTTTTTGCAAAAACGTATCAACCAAATACCCTGTTTTTTACATCTTTTACTAGCACTTGCGGATTACTGCAACATTTTTTCAAACTGAGTGTTTTTGGTTTTACTATTCTCTTTTGTGTCTTCAGGTTTCTTGGTGGTGTGTGAACATGATCATACAGACTTGTTCACTGTGCAAGTAGCCCATGTGTTCCTGTTTCCATAATTGTTCTCTTGTGTCTACAAGACTGGGGAGTTCCACCACTCCTCTTGGGCTATCTGCACAAAAGCTGTTCTACCCTGTATGCACACATGGATTTTTCCTCTCTGAACGCTGTTCACACAGGTTATATACAGATGATCAGGTTTTTAAATACATCAGATAGGGATTGCATACATTAGTTAGGACTGCTCTGATAAGGGTATACCGTGAAGATTGGTAGAGCAGCTTAGTATACATTTTTTGCAAAAAACTTATCAACCAAATACCCTGTTTTTTACATCTTTTACTAGCACTTGCGGATTACTGCAACATTTTTTCAAACTGAGTGTTTTTGGTTTTACTATTCTCTTTTGTGTCTTCAGGTTTCTTGGTGGTGTGTGAACGTGATCATACAGACTTGTTCACTGTGCAAGTAGCCCATGTGTTCCTGTTTCCATAATTGTTCTCTTGTGTCTACAAGACTGGGGAGTTCCACCACTCCTCTTGGGCTATCTGCACAAAAGCTGTTCTACCCTGTATGCACACATGGATTTTTCCTCTCTGAACCCTGTTCACACAGGTTATATACAGATGATCAGGTTTTTAAATACATCAGATAGGGATTGCATACATTAGTTAGGACTGCTCTGATAAGGGTATACCGTGAAGATTGGTAGAGCAGCTTAGTATACATTTTTTGCAAAAAACGTATCAACCAAATACCCTGTTTTTTACATCTTTTACTAGCACTTGCGGATTACTGCAACATTTTTTCAAACTGAGTGTTTTTGGTTTTACTATTCTCTTTTGTGTCTTCAGGTTTCTTGGTGGTGTGTGAACATGATCATACAGACTTGTTCACTGTGCAAGTAGCCCATGTGTTCCTGTTTCCATAATTGTTCTCTTGTGTCTACAAGACTGGGGAGTTCCACCACTCCTCTTGGGCTATCTGCACAAAAGCTGTTCTACCCTGTATGCACACATGGATTTTTCCTCTCTGAACCCTGTTCACACAGGTTATATACAGATGATCAGGTTTTAAAATACATCAGATAGGGATTGCATACATTAGTTAGGACTGCTCTGATAAGGGTATACCGTGAAGATTGGTAGAGCAGCTTAGTATACATTTTTTGCAAAAAACGTATCAACCAAATACCCTGTTTTTTACATCTTTTACTAGCACTTGCGGATTACTGCAACATTTTTTCAAACTGAGTGTTTTTGGTTTTACTATTCTCTTTTGTGTCTTCAGGTTTCTTGGTGGTGTGTGAACATGATCATACAGACTTGTTCACTGTGCAAGTAGCCCATGTGTTCCTGTTTCCATAATTGTTCTCTTGTGTCTACAAGACTGGGGAGTTCCACCACTCCTCTTGGGCTATCTGCACAAAAGCTGTTCTACCCTGTATGCACACATGGATTTTTCCTCTCTGAACCCTGTTCACACAGGTTATATACAGATGATCAGGTTTTTAAATACATCAGATAGGGATTGCATTCATTAGTTAGGACTGCTCTGATAAGGGTATACCGTGAAGATTGGTAGAGCAGCTTAGTATACATTTTTTGCAAAAAACGTATCAACCAAATACCCTGTTTTTTACATCTTTTACTAGCACTTGCGGATTACTGCAACATTTTTTCAAACTGAGTGTTTTTGGTTTTACTATTCTCTTTTGTGTCTTCAGGTTTCTTGGTGGTGTGTGAACATGATCATACAGACTTGTTCACTGTGCAAGTAGCCCATGTGTTCCTGTTTCCATAATTGTTCTCTTGTGTCTACAAGACTGGGGAGTTCCACCACTCCTCTTGGGCTATCTGCACAAAAGCTGTTCTACCCTGTATGCACACATGGATTTTTCCTCTCTGAACCCTGTTCACACAGGTTATATACAGATGATCACGTTTTTAAATACATCAGATAGGGATTGCATACATTAGTTAGGACTGCTCTGATTGGGGTATACCGTGAAGATTGGTAGAGCAGCTTAGTATACATTTTTTGCAAAAAACGTATCAACCAAATACCCTGTTTTTTACATCTTTTACTAGCACTTGCGGATTACTGCAACATTTTTTCAAACTGAGTGTTTTTGGTTTTACTATTCTCTTTTGTGTCTTCAGGTTTCTTGGTGGTGTGTGAACATGATCATACAGACTTGTTCACTGTGCAAGTAGCCCATGTGTTCCTGTTTCCATAATTGTTCTCTTGTGTCTACAAGACTGGGGAGTTCCACCACTCCTCTTGGGCTATCTGCACAAAAGCTGTTCTACCCTGTATGCACACATGGATTTTTCCTCTCTGAACCCTGTTCACACAGGTTATATACAGATGATCAGGTTTTTAAATACATCAGATAGGGATTGCATACATTAGTTAGGACTGCTCTGATAAGGGTATACCGTGAAGATTGGTAGAGCAGCTTAGTATACATTTTTTGCAAAAAACGTATCAACCAAATACCCTGTTTTTTACATCTTTTACTAGCACTTGCGGATTACTGCAACATTTTTTCAAACTGAGTGTTTTTGGTTTTACTATTCTCTTTTGTGTCTTCAGGTTTCTTGGTGGTGTGTGAACATGATCATACAGACTTGTTCACTGTGCAAGTAGCCCATGTGTTCCTGTTTCCATAATTGTTCTCTTGTGTCTACAAGACTGGGGAGTTCCACCACTCCTCTTGGGCTATCTGCACAAAAGCTGTTCTACCCTGTATGCACACATGGATTTTTCCTCTCTGAACGCTGTTCACACAGGTTATATACAGATGATCAGGTTTTTAAATACATCAGATAGGGATTGCATACATTAGTTAGGACTGCTCTGATAAGGGTATACCGTGAAGATTGGTAGAGCAGCTTAGTATACATTTTTTGCAAAAAACGTATCAACCAAATACCCTGTTTTTTACATCTTTTACTAGCACTTGCGGATTACTGCAACATTTTTTCAAACTGAGTGTTTTTGGTTTTACTATTCTCTTTTGTGTCTTCAGGTTTCTTGGTAGTGTGTGAACGTGATCATACAGACTTGTTCACTGTGCAAGTAGCCCATGTGTTCCTGTTTCCATAATTGTTCTCTTGTGTCTACAAGACTGGGGAGTTCCACCACTCCTCTTGGGCTATCTGCACAAAAGCTGTTCTACCCTGTATGCACACATGGATTTTTCCTCTCTGAACCCTGTTCACACAGGTTATATACAGATGATCAGGTTTTTAAATACATCAGATAGGGATTGCATACATTAGTTAGGACTGCTCTGATAAGGGTATACCGTGAAGATTGGTAGAGCAGCTTAGTATACATTTTTTGCAAAAAACGTATCAACCAAATACCCTGTTTTTTACATCTTTTACTAGCACTTGCGGATTACTGCAACATTTTTTCAAACTGAGTGTTTTTGGTTTTACTATTCTCTTTTGTGTCTTCAGGTTTCTTGGTGGTGTGTGAACATGATCATACAGACTTGTTCACTGTGCAAGTAGCCCATGTGTTCCTGTTTCCATAATTGTTCTCTTGTGTCTACAAGACTGGGGAGTTCCACCACTCCTCTTGGGCTATCTGCACAAAAGCTGTTCTACCCTGTATGCACACATGGATTTTTCCTCTCTGAACCCTGTTCACACAGGTTATATACAGATGATCAGGTTTTTAAATACATCAGATAGGGATTGCATACATTAGTTAGGACTGCTCTGATAAGGGTATACCGTGAAGATTGGTAGAGCAGCTTAGTATACATTTTTTGCAAAAAACGTATCAACCAAATACCCTGTTTTTTACATCTTTTACTAGCACTTGCGGATTACTGCAACATTTTTTCAAACTGAGTGTTTTTGGTTTTACTATTCTCTTTTGTGTCTTCAGGTTTCTTGGTGGTGTGTGAACATGATCATACAGACTTGTTCACTGTGCAAGTAGCCCATGTGTTCCTGTTTCCATAATTGTTCTCTTGTGTCTACAAGACTGGGGAGTTCCACCACTCCTCTTGGGCTATCTGCACAAAAGCTGTTCTACCCTGTATGCACACATGGATTTTTCCTCTCTGAACCCTGTTCACACAGGTTATATACAGATGATCAGGTTTTTAAATACATCAGATAGGGATTGCATACATTAGTTAGGACTGCTCTGATAAGGGTATACCGTGAAGATTGGTAGAGCAGCTTAGTATACATTTTTTGCAAAAAACGTATCAACCAAATACCCTGTTTTTTACATCTTTTACTAGCACTTGCGGATTACTGCAACATTTTTTCAAACTGAGTGTTTTTGGTTTTACTATTCTCTTTTGTGTCTTCAGGTTTCTTGGTGGTGTGTGAACATGATCATACAGACTTGTTCACTGTGCAAGTAGCCCATGTGTTCCTGTTTCCATAATTGTTCTTTTGTGTCTACAAGACTGGGGAGTTCCACCACTCCTCTTGGGCTATCTGCACAAAAGCTGTTCTACCCTGTATGCACACATGGATTTTTCCTCTCTGAACCCTGTTCACACAGGTTATATACAGATGATCAGGTTTTTAAATACATCAGATAGGGATTGCATACATTAGTTAGGACTGCTCTGATAAGGGTATACCGTGAAGATTGGTAGAGCAGCTTAGTATACATTTTTTGCAAAAAACGTATCAACCAAATACCCTGTTTTTTACATCTTTTACTAGCACTTGCGGATTACTGCAACATTTTTTCAAACTGAGTGTTTTTGGTTTTACTATTCTCTTTTGTGTCTTCAGGTTTCTTGGTGGTGTGTGAACATGATCATACAGACTTGTTCACTGTGCAAGTAGCCCATGTGTTCCTGTTTCCATAATTGTTCTCTTGTGTCTACAAGACTGGGGAGTTCCACCACTCCTCTTGGGCTATCTGCACAAAAGCTGTTCTACCCTGTATGCACACATGGATTTTTCCTCTCTGAACCCTGTTCACACAGGTTATATACAGATGATCAGGTTTTTAAATACATCAGATAGGGATTGCATACATTAGTTAGGACTGCTCTGATTAGGGTATACCGTGAAGATTGGTAGAGCAGCTTAGTATACATTTTTTGCAAAAAACGTATCAACCAAATACCCTGTTTTTTACATCTTTTACTAGCACTTGCGGATTACTGCAACATTTTTTCAAACTGAGTGTTTTTGGTTTTACTATTCTCTTTTGTGTCTTCAGGTTTCTTGGTGGTGTGTGAACATGATCATACAGACTTGTTCACTGTGCAAGTAGCCCATGTGTTCCTGTTTCCATAATTGTTCTCTTGTGTCTACAAGACTGGGGAGTTCCACCACTCCTCTTGGGCTATCTGCTCAAAAGCTGTTCTACCCTGTATGCACACATGGATTTTTCCTCTCTGAACCCTGTTCACACAGGTTATATACAGATGATCAGGTTTTTAAATACATCAGATAGGGATTGCATACATTAGTTAGGACTGCTCTGATTAGGGTATACCGTGAAGATTGGTAGAGCAGCTTAGTATACATTTTTTGCAAAAAACGTATCAACCAAATACCCTGTTTTTTACATCTTTTACTAGCACTTGCGGATTACTGCAACATTTTTTCAAACTGAGTGTTTTTGGTTTTACTATTCTCTTTTGTGTCTTCAGGTTTCTTGGTGGTGTGTGAACATGATCATACAGACTTGTTCACTGTGCAAGTAGCCCATGTGTTCCTGTTTCCATAATTGTTCTCTTGTGTCTACAAGACTGGGGAGTTCCACCACTCCTCTTGGGCTATCTGCACAAAAGCTGTTCTACCCTGTATGCACACATGGATTTTTCCTCTCTGAACCCTGTTCACACAGGTTATATACAGATGATCAGGTTTTTAAATACATCAGATAGGGATTGCATACATTAGTTAGGACTGCTCTGATAAGGGTATACCGTGAAGATTGGTAGAGCAGCTTAGTATACATTTTTTGCAAAAAACGTATCAACCAAATACCCTGTTTTTTACATCTTTTACTAGCACTTGCGGATTACTGCAACATTTTTTCAAACTGAGTGTTTTTGGTTTTACTATTCTCTTTTGTGTCTTCAGGTTTCTTGGTGGTGTGTGAACATGATCATACAGACTTGTTCACTGTGCAAGTAGCCCATGTGTTCCTGTTTCCATAATTGTTCTCTTGTGTCTACAAGACTGGGGAGTTCCACCACTCCTCTTGGGCTATCTGCACAAAAGCTGTTCTACCCTGTATGCACACATGGATTTTTCCTCTCTGAACCCTGTTCACACAGGTTATATACAGATGATCAGGTTTTTAAATACATCAGATAGGGATTGCATACATTAGTTAGGACTGCTCTGATAAGGGTATACCGTGAAGATTGGTAGAGCAGCTTAGTATACATTTTTTGCAAAAACGTATCAACCAAATACCCTGTTTTTTACATCTTTTACTAGCACTTGCGGATTACTGCAACATTTTTTCAAACTGAGTGTTTTTGGTTTTACTATTCTCTTTTGTGTCTTCAGGTTTCTTGGTGGTGTGTGAACATGATCATACAGACTTGTTCACTGTGCAAGTAGCCCATGTGTTCCTGTTTCCATAATTGTTCTCTTGTGTCTACAAGACTGGGGAGTTCCACCACTCCTCTTGGGCTATCTGCACAAAAGCTGTTCTACCCTGTATGCACACATGGATTTTTCCTCTCTGAACGCTGTTCACACAGGTTATATACAGATGATCAGGTTTTTAAATACATCAGATAGGGATTGCATACATTAGTTAGGACTGCTCTGATAAGGGTATACCGTGAAGATTGGTAGAGCAGCTTAGTATACATTTTTTGCAAAAAACTTATCAACCAAATACCCTGTTTTTTACATCTTTTACTAGCACTTGCGGATTACTGCAACATTTTTTCAAACTGAGTGTTTTTGGTTTTACTATTCTCTTTTGTGTCTTCAGGTTTCTTGGTGGTGTGTGAACGTGATCATACAGACTTGTTCACTGTGCAAGTAGCCCATGTGTTCCTGTTTCCATAATTGTTCTCTTGTGTCTACAAGACTGGGGAGTTCCACCACTCCTCTTGGGCTATCTGCACAAAAGCTGTTCTACCCTGTATGCACACATGGATTTTTCCTCTCTGAACCCTGTTCACACAGGTTATATACAGATGATCAGGTTTTTAAATACATCAGATAGGGATTGCATACATTAGTTAGGACTGCTCTGATAAGGGTATACCGTGAAGATTGGTAGAGCAGCTTAGTATACATTTTTTGCAAAAAACGTATCAACCAAATACCCTGTTTTTTACATCTTTTACTAGCACTTGCGGATTACTGCAACATTTTTTCAAACTGAGTGTTTTTGGTTTTACTATTCTCTTTTGTGTCTTCAGGTTTCTTGGTGGTGTGTGAACATGATCATACAGACTTGTTCACTGTGCAAGTAGCCCATGTGTTCCTGTTTCCATAATTGTTCTCTTGTGTCTACAAGACTGGGGAGTTCCACCACTCCTCTTGGGCTATCTGCACAAAAGCTGTTCTACCCTGTATGCACACATGGATTTTTCCTCTCTGAACCCTGTTCACACAGGTTATATACAGATGATCAGGTTTTAAAATACATCAGATAGGGATTGCATACATTAGTTAGGACTGCTCTGATAAGGGTATACCGTGAAGATTGGTAGAGCAGCTTAGTATACATTTTTTGCAAAAAACGTATCAACCAAATACCCTGTTTTTTACATCTTTTACTAGCACTTGCGGATTACTGCAACATTTTTTCAAACTGAGTGTTTTTGGTTTTACTATTCTCTTTTGTGTCTTCAGGTTTCTTGGTGGTGTGTGAACATGATCATACAGACTTGTTCACTGTGCAAGTAGCCCATGTGTTCCTGTTTCCATAATTGTTCTCTTGTGTCTACAAGACTGGGGAGTTCCACCACTCCTCTTGGGCTATCTGCACAAAAGCTGTTCTACCCTGTATGCACACATGGATTTTTCCTCTCTGAACCCTGTTCACACAGGTTATATACAGATGATCAGGTTTTTAAATACATCAGATAGGGATTGCATTCATTAGTTAGGACTGCTCTGATAAGGGTATACCGTGAAGATTGGTAGAGCAGCTTAGTATACATTTTTTGCAAAAAACGTATCAACCAAATACCCTGTTTTTTACATCTTTTACTAGCACTTGCGGATTACTGCAACATTTTTTCAAACTGAGTGTTTTTGGTTTTACTATTCTCTTTTGTGTCTTCAGGTTTCTTGGTGGTGTGTGAACATGATCATACAGACTTGTTCACTGTGCAAGTAGCCCATGTGTTCCTGTTTCCATAATTGTTCTCTTGTGTCTACAAGACTGGGGAGTTCCACCACTCCTCTTGGGCTATCTGCACAAAAGCTGTTCTACCCTGTATGCACACATGGATTTTTCCTCTCTGAACCCTGTTCACACAGGTTATATACAGATGATCACGTTTTTAAATACATCAGATAGGGATTGCATACATTAGTTAGGACTGCTCTGATTGGGGTATACCGTGAAGATTGGTAGAGCAGCTTAGTATACATTTTTTGCAAAAAACGTATCAACCAAATACCCTGTTTTTTACATCTTTTACTAGCACTTGCGGATTACTGCAACATTTTTTCAAACTGAGTGTTTTTGGTTTTACTATTCTCTTTTGTGTCTTCAGGTTTCTTGGTGGTGTGTGAACATGATCATACAGACTTGTTCACTGTGCAAGTAGCCCATGTGTTCCTGTTTCCATAATTGTTCTCTTGTGTCTACAAGACTGGGGAGTTCCACCACTCCTCTTGGGCTATCTGCACAAAAGCTGTTCTACCCTGTATGCACACATGGATTTTTCCTCTCTGAACCCTGTTCACACAGGTTATATACAGATGATCAGGTTTTTAAATACATCAGATAGGGATTGCATTCATTAGTTAGGACTGCTCTGATAAGGGTATACCGTGAAGATTGGTAGAGCAGCTTAGTATACATTTTTTGCAAAAAACGTATCAACCAAATACCCTGTTTTTTACATCTTTTACTAGCACTTGCGGATTACTGCAACATTTTTTCAAACTGAGTGTTTTTGGTTTTACTATTCTCTTTTGTGTCTTCAGGTTTCTTGGTGGTGTGTGAACATGATCATACAGACTTGTTCACTGTGCAAGTAGCCCATGTGTTCCTGTTTCCATAATTGTTCTCTTGTGTCTACAAGACTGGGGAGTTCCACCACTCCTCTTGGGCTATCTGCACAAAAGCTGTTCTACCCTGTATGCACACATGGATTTTTCCTCTCTGAACCCTGTTCACACAGGTTATATACAGATGATCAGGTTTTTAAATACATCAGATAGGGATTGCATACCTTAGTTAGGACTGCTCTGATTGGGGTATACCGTGAAGATTGGTAGAGCAGCTTAGTATACATTTTTTGCAAAAAACGTATCAACCAAATACCCTGTTTTTTACATCTTTTACTAGCACTTGCGGATTACTGCAACATTTTTTCAAACTGAGTGTTTTTGGTTTTACTATTCTCTTTTGTGTCTTCAGGTTTCTTGGTGGTGTGTGAACATGATCATACAGACTTGTTCACTGTGCAAGTAGCCCATGTGTTCCTGTTTCCATAATTGTTCTCTTGTGTCTACAAGACTGGGGAGTTCCACCACTCCTCTTGGGCTATCTGCACAAAAGCTGTTCTACCCTGTATGCACACATGGATTTTTCCTCTCTGAACCCTGTTCACACAGGTTATATACAGATGATCAGGTTTTTAAATACATCAGATAGGGATTGCATACATTAGTTAGGACTGCTCTGATTAGGGTATACCGTGAAGATTGGTAGAGCAGCTTAGTATACATTTTTTGCAAAAAACGTATCAACCAAATACCCTGTTTTTTACATCTTTTACTAGCACTTGCGGATTACTGCAACATTTTTTCAAACTGAGTGTTTTTGGTTTTACTATTCTCTTTTGTGTCTTCAGGTTTCTTGGTGGTGTGTGAACATGATCATACAGACTTGTTCACTGTGCAAGTAGCCCATGTGTTCCTGTTTCCATAATTGTTCTCTTGTGTCTACAAGACTGGGGAGTTCCACCACTCCTCTTGGGCTATCTGCACAAAAGCTGTTCTACCCTGTATGCACACATGGATTTTTCCTCTCTGAACCCTGTTCACACAGGTTATATACAGATGATCAGGTTTTTAAATACATCAGATAGGGATTGCATACATTAGTTAGGACTGCTCTGATAAGGGTATACCGTGAAGATTGGTAGAGCAGCTTAGTATACATTTTTTGCAAAAAACGTATCAACCAAATACCCTGTTTTTTACATCTTTTACTAGCACTTGCGGATTACTGCAACATTTTTTCAAACTGAGTGTTTTTGGTTTTACTATTCTCTTTTGTGTCTTCATATATATTGGAGGGTATAGAGTGTAGAGTGTAGGGTATAGAGTGTAGGGTATAGAGTGTATGGTGTAGAGTGTAGGGTATAGAGTGTATAGTGTAGGGTATAGAGTGTAGGGTATAGAGTGTAGGGTATAGAGTGTATGGTATAGAGTGTACAGTATAGAGTGTATGGTATAGAGTGTAGAGTGTAGGGTATAGAGTGTATGGTATAGAGTGTAGTGTGTAGAGTGTATGGTATAGTGTGTAGGGTACAGAGTGTAGAGTGTAGGGTATAGAGTGTAGGGTATAGAGTGTAGGGTATAGAGTGTACGTTATAGAGTGTATGATATAGAGTGTATGGTATATAGTGTAGGGTATAGAGTGTTTGGTATAGAGTGTAAGGTATAGAGTGTAGAGAGTAGGGTATAGATTTTAGAATGTAGAGTGTATGGTATAGAGTGTAGGGTATAGAGTGTATGGAATAGAGTGTATGGTATAGAGTGTAGGGTGTAGAGTGTAGGGTATAGTGTGTAGAGTGTGGTTTATAGAGTGTAGAGTGTAGGGTATAGAGTGTATGGTATATATTGCAGGGTATAGAGTGTAGGGTATATAGTGTAGGGTATAGAGTATAGAGTGTAGGGTATAGAGTGTAGGGTATAGAGTGTAGAGTGTAGAGTGTAGGGTATAGAGTGTAGAGTGTAGGGTATAGAGTGTAGGGTATAGAGTGTATGGTAGAGTGTAGGGTATAGAGTGTAGGGTATAGAGTGTAGGGTATATATTGTAGGGTATAGAGTGTAGAGTGTAGGGTATAGAGTGTAGGGTATAGAGTGTATGGTGTAGAGTGTAGGGTATAGAGTGTATAGTGTAGGGTATAGAGTGTAGGGTATAGAGTGTATGGTATAGAGTGTACAGTATAGAGTGTATGGTATAGAGTGTAGAGTGTAGGGTATAGAGTGTATGGTATAGAGTGTAGTGTGTAGAGTGTATGGTATAGTGTGTAGGGTACAGAGTGTAGAGTGTAGGGTATAGAGTGTAGGGTATAGAGTGTAGGGTATAGAGTGTAGGGTATAGAGTGTACGGTATAGAGTGTATGATATAGAGTGTATGGTATATAGTGTAGGGTATAGAGTGTTTGGTATAGAGTGTAAGGTATAGAGTGTAGAGAGTAGTGTATAGATTTTAGAATGTAGAGTGTATGGTATAGAGTGTAGGGTATAGAGTGTATGGAATAGAGTGTATGGTATAGAGTGTAGGTTGTAGAGTGTAGGGTATAGAGTGTAGAGTGTGGTTTATAGAGTGTAGAGTGTAGGGTATAGAGTGTATGGTATAGATTGCAGGGTATAGAGTGTAGGGTATATAGTGTAGGGTATAGAGTATAGAGTGTAGGGTATAGAGTGTAGGGTATAGAGTGTAGAGTGTAGGGTATAGAGTGTAGAGTGTAGGGTATAGAGTGTAGGGTATAGAGTGTATGGTAGAGTGTAGGGTATAGAGTGTAGGGTATAGAGTGTAGGGTATATATTGTAGGGTATAGAGTGTAGAGTGTAGGGTATAGAGTGTAGGGTATAGAGTGTGTGGTGTAGAGTGTAGGGTATAGAGTGTATAGTGTAGGGTATAGAGTGTAGGGTATAGAGTGTAGGGTATAGAGTGTATGGTATAGAGTGTACAGTATAGAGTGTATGGTATAGAGTGTAGAGTGTAGGGTATAGAGTGTATGGTATAGAGTGTAGTGTGTAGAGTGTATGGTATAGTGTGTAGTGTACAGGGTGTAGAGTGTAGGGTATAGAGTTTAGGGTATAGAGTGTAGGTTTAGAGTGTACGGTATAGACTGTATGATATAGAGTGTATGGTATATAGTGTAGGGTATAGAGTGTTTGGTATAGAGTGTAAGGTATAGAGTGTAGAGAGTAGGGTATAGATTTTAGAGTGTAGAGTGTATGGTATAGAGTGTAGGGTATAGAGTGTATGGAATAGAGTGTATGGTATAGAGTGTAGGTTGTAGAGTGTAGGGTATAGAGTGTAGAGTGTGGTTTATAGAGTGTAGAGTGTAGGGTATAGAGTGTATGGTATAGATTGCAGGGTATATTGTGTAGGGTATATAGTGTAGGGTATAGAGTATAGAGTGTAGGATATAGAGTGTAGGGTATAGAGTGTAGAGTGTAGAGTGTAGGGTATAGAGTGTAGAGTGTAGGGTATAGAGTGTAGGGAATAGAGTGTATGGTATAGAGTGTAGGGTATAGAGTGTAGGCTATAGAGTGTAGAGTGTATGGATTAGAGTGTAGGGTATAGAATGTAGGGTATAGAGTGTAGAGTGTAGGGTATAGAGTGTAGAGTTTAGGGTATAGAGTGTAGGGTATAGAGTGTAGGGTTTAGAGTGTATGGTATAGAGTGTAGGGTATAGAGTGTAGAGTGTAGGGTATAGAGTGTAGGGTATAGAGTGTATGGTATAGAGTGTACGGTATAGAGTGTAGAGTGTAGGGTATAGAGTGTAGGGTATAGAGTGTAGGGTATAGATTGTAGGGTATAGAGTGTATTGTATAGGGTATAGAGTGTATGGTGTAGATTGTAGGTTATAGAGTGTATAGTGTAGGGTATAGAGTGTAGGGTATAGAGTGTAGGGTATAGAGTGTAGAGTGTAGGGTATAGAGTGTATGGTATAGAGTGTAGGGTATAGAGTGTATGGTATAGAGTGTAGGGTATAGAGTGTAGAGTGTAGGGTATAGAGTGTAGGGTATATAGTGTAGGGTATAGAGTGTAGAGTGTAGGGTATAGAGTTTAGGGTATAGAGTGTATGGTATAGAGTGTGGAGTGTAGGGTATAGAGTGTATAGTGTAGGGTATAGAGTGTAGGGTATAGAGTGTAGGGTATAGAGTGTATGGTATAGAGTGTAGGGAATAGAGTGTAGAGTGTAGGGTATAGAGTGTATGGTATAGAGTGTAGGGTATAGAGTGTAGAGGGTAGAGTGTAGGGTATAGAGTGTAGGGTATAGAGTGTAGGGTATAGAGTGTAGAGTGTAGGGTATAGAGTGTAGGGTGTAGAGTGTAGGGTATAGAGTGTAGGGTATAGAGTGTAGAGTGTAGGGTATAAAGTGTAGGGTATAGAGTGTACGGTGTAGAGTCTAGGGTATAGAGTGTAGAGTGTAGGGTATAGAGTGTATGGTATAATGTGTAGGGTATAGAGTGTAGAGTGTAGGGTATAGAGTGTAGGGTATAGAGTATAGAGTGTAGGGTATAGAGTGTAGAGTGTAGGGTATAGAGTGTAGGGTATAGAGTGTAGGGTATAAAGTGTAGAGTGTAGGGTATAGAGTGTAGGGTATAGAGTGTAGAGTGTAGGGTGTAGAGTGTAGAGTGTAGGGTATAGAGTGTAGGGTTTAGAGTGTATGGTATAGAGTATAGGGTATAGAGTGTAGAGTGTAGGGTATAGAGTGTAGGGTATAGAGTGTAGGGTATAGAGTGTATGGTATAGAGTGTACGGTATAGAGTGTAGAGTGTAGGGTATAGAGTGTAGGGTATAGAGTGTAGGGTATAGATTGTAGGGTATAGAGTGTATTGTATAGGGTATAGAGTGTATGGTGTAGAGTGTAGGGTATAGAGTGTATAGTGTAGGGTATAGAGTGTAGGGTATATAGTGTAGGGTATAGAGTGTAGAGTGTAGGGTATAGAGTGTATGGTATAGAGTGTAGGGTATAGAGTGTATGGTATAGAGTGTAGGGTATAGAGTGTAGAGTGTAGGGTATAGAGTGTAGGGTATAGAGTGTAGGGTATAGAGTGTAGAGTGTAGGGTATAGAGTTTAGGGTATAGAGTGTATGGTATAGAGTGTAGAGTGTAGGGTATAGAGTGTATAGTGTAGGGTATAGAGTGTATGGTATAGAGTGTAGGGTATAGAGTGTATGGTATATAGTGTAGGGAATAGAGTGTAGAATGTAGGGTATAGAGTGTATGTTATAGAGTGTAGGGTATAGAGTGTAGAGGGTAGAGTGTAGGGTAAAGAGTGTAGGGTATAGAGTGTAGGGTATAGAGTGTAGAGTGTAGGGTATAGAGTGTAGGGTGTAGAGTGTAGGGTATAGAGTGTAGGGTATAGAGTGTAGAGTGTAGGGTATAAAGTGTAGGGTATAGAGTGTAGGGTGTAGAGTCTAGGGTATAGAGTGTAGAGTGTAGGGTATAGAGTGTATGGTATAATGTGTAGGGTATAGAGTGTAGAGTGTAGGGTATAGAGTGTAGGGTATAGAGTATAGAGTGTAGGGTATAGAGTGTAGAGTGTAGGGTATAGAGTGTAGAGTGTAGGGTATAGAGTGTAGGGTATAGAGTGTATGGTATAGAGTGTAGGGTATAGAGTGTAGGGTATAGAGTGTAGAGTGTAGGGATTAGAGTGTAGGGTATAGAGTGTAGAGTGTAGGGTGTAGAGTGTAGGGTATAGAGTGTACGATATAGAGTGTTGGGCTATAGAGTGTAGGGTATAGAGTGTAGGGTATAGAGTGTAGGGTATAGAGTATAGGGTATACAGTGTAGGGTATAAAGTGTAGAGTGTAGGGTATAGAGTGTAGGGTATAGAGTGTAGGGTATAGAGTGTAGGGTATTGAGTGTAGAGTGTAGGGTATAGAGTGTAGAGTTTAGGGTATAGAGTGTAGGGTATAGAGTCTAGGGTTTAGAGTGTATGGTATAGAGTGTAGGGTATAGAGTGTAGAGTGTAGGGTATAGAGTGTAGGGTATAGAGTGTAGGGCATAGAGTGTATGGTATAGAGTGTACGGTATAGAGTGTAGAGTGTAGGGTATAGAGTGTAGGGTATAAAGTGTAGGGTATAGATTGTAGGGTATAGAGTGTAGAATGTAGGGTATAGAGTCTAGGGGATAGAGTGTATGGTGTAGAGTGTAGGGTATAGAGTGTATAGTGTAGGGTATAGAGTGTAGGGTTTAGAGTGTAGGGTATAGAGTGTAGGGTATAGAGTGTAGAGTGTAGGGTATAGAGTGTATGGTATAGAGTGTAGGGTATAGAGTGTAGGGTATAGAGTGTAGGGTATAGAGTGTAGGGTATAGAGTGTAGAGTGTAGGGTATAGAGTTTAGGGTATAGAGTGTATGGTATAGAGTGTAGAGTGTAGGGTATAGAGTGTATAGTGTAGGGTATAGAGTGTAGGGTATAGAGTGTAGAGTATAGAGTGTAGGGTATAGAGTGTAGGGTATAGAGTGTAGGGTACAGAATGTATGGTATAGAGTGTAGGGAATAGAGTGTAGAGTGTAGGGTATAGAGTGTATGGTGTAGAGTGTAGGGTATAGAGTGTATAGTGTAGGGTATAGAGTGCAGGGTATAGAGTGTATGGAATAGAGTGTATGGAATATAGCGTACGGTATAGAGTGTAGAGTGTAGGGTATAGAGTGTAGGGTATAGAGCGTAGGGTGTAGGGTATAGATTGTAGGGTATAGAGTGTAGGGTATAGAGTGTAGAGTGTAGGGTATAGAGTGCATGGTATACAGTGTAGGGTGTAGAGTGTATGGTATAGAGTGTACAGTATAGAGTGTATGGTATAGAGTGTAGAGTGTAGGGTATAGAGTGTATGGTATAGAGTGTAGGGTGTAGAGTGTATAGTATAGAGTGTAGGGTACAGAGTGTAGAGTGTAGGGTATAGAGTGTAGGGTATAGAGTGTAGGGTATAGAGTGTATGGTATAGAGTGTACGGTATAGAGTGTATGATATAGAGTGTATGGTATATAGTGTAGGGTATAGAGTGTTTGATATAGAGTGTATGGTATAGAGTGTAGGGTATAGAGTGTAGAGTATAGAGTGTATGGAATAGAGTGTATGGTATAGAGTGTAGGGTATAGAGTGTAGGGTATAGAGTGTAGAGTGTAGGGTATAGAGTGTAGGGTATAGAGTGTAGGGTATAGAGTGTAGAATGTAGGGATTAGAGTGTAGGGTATAGAGTGTAGGGTATAGAGTGTAGAGTGTAGGGTATAGAGTGTAGGGTGTAGAGTGTAAAGTGTAGAGTGTAGAGTATAGAGTGTAGAGTGTAGGGTATAGAGTGTAGGGTATAGAACGTAGGGTGTAGGGTATAGAGTGTAGGGTATAGAGTGTAGGGTATAGATTGTAGAGTGTAGAGTATAGAGTGTATGGTATAGAGTGTAGGGTGTAGAGTTTAGGGTATAGAGTGTAGGGTATAGGTTGTAGGTTATAGAGTGTAGGGTATAGAGTGTAGGGTATAGAGTATAGAGTGCAGGGTATAGAGTGTAAGGTATATAGTGTAGAGTATAGAGTGATGGGTATAGAGTGTAGAGTGTAGGGTATAGAGTGTAGGGTATATAGTGTATATTGTAGGGTATAGAGTGTAGGGTATAGAGTGTATGGTATAGAGTGTAGGGTATAGAGTGTAGAGTGTAGGGTATAGAGTGTAGGGTATAGTGTGTAGGGTATAGAGTGTAGGGTATAGGGTGTAGGTTATAGAGTGTAGGGTATAGAGTGTAGAGTATAGAGTATAGAGTGCAGGGTATAGAGTGTAGGGTATATAGTGTAGAGTATAGAGTGTAGGGTATAGAGTGTAGAGTGTAGGGTATAGAGTGTACGGTATAGAGTGTAGGGAATAGAGTGTAGAGTGTAGGGTATAGAGTGTAGGGTATAGAGTGTAGAGTGTAGGGTATAGAGTGTAGAGTGTAGGGTATAGAGTGTAGGGTATAGAGTGTAGGGTATAGAGTGTAGGGTATAGAGTGTAGGGTATAGAGTGTAGGGTATAGAGTGTATGGAATAGAGTTTAGAGTGTAGAGTGTAGGGTATAGAGTGTAGGGTATAGAGTGTATGGTATAGAGTGTAGGGTATAGAGTGTGGGGTATAGAGTGTAGGGTATAGAGTGTAGAGTGTAGGGATTAGAGTGTAGGGTATAGAGTGTAGGATATAGAGTGTATGGAATAGAGTGTAGGGTATAGAGTGAAGAGTGTAGGGTATAGAGTGTAGGGTATAGAGCTTAGGGTGTAGGGTATAGAGTCTAGGGTATAGAGTGTAGGGTATAGAGTGTATGGTATAGAGTGTAGGGTGTAGAGTGTAGGGTATAGAGTGTACGTTATAGAGTGTAGAGTGTAGGGCATAGAGTGTATGGTATAGAGTGTAGGGTGTAGAGTGTATAGTATAGAGTGTAGAGTGTAGGGTATAGAGTGTAGAGTGTGGGGTATAGAGTGTAGAGTGTAGGGTATAGAGTGTATGATATAGAGTGTAGGGTATAGAGTGTATGGTATAGATTGCAGGGTATAGAGTGTAGGGTATAGAGTGTAGGGTATAGAGTGTAGAGTGTAGGGTACAGAGTGTAGGGTATAGAGTGTATGGTATAGAGTGTATGGTATAGATTGTAGGGTATAGAGTGTAGGGTATAGAGTGTAGAGTGTAGGGTATAGAGTGTAGAAAGTAGGGTATAGTGTGTAGGGTATAGAGTGTAGAGTGTAGGGTATAGAGTGTAGGGTTTAGAGTGTAGGGTATAGAGTGTAGGGTATAGAGTGTAGAGTGTAGGGTATAGAGTGTATGGTATAGAGTGTAGGGTATAGAGTGTAGGGTATAGAGTGTAGGGTATAGAGTTTAGGGTATAGAGTGTATGGTATAGAGTGTAGAGTGTAGGGTATAGAGTGTATAGTGTAGGGTATAGAGTGTAGGGTATAGAGTGTAGGGTACATAGCGTATGGTATAGAGTGTAGGGAATAGAGTGTAGATTGTAGGGTATAGAGTGTATGGTATAGAGTGTAGGGTATAGAGTGTAGAGTATAGAGTGTAGGGTATAGAGTGTAGGGTATAGAGTGTAGGGTATAGAATGTATGGTATAGAGTGTAGGGAATAGAGTGTAGAGTGTAGGGTATAGAGTGTATGGTGTAGAGTGTAGGGTATAGAGTGTATAGTGTAGGGTATAGAGTGCAGGGTATAGAGTGTATGGAATAGAGTGTATGGAATATAGTGTACGGTATAGAGTGTAGAGTGTAGGGTATAGAGTGTAGGGTATAGAGCGTATGGTGTAGGGTATAGATTGTAGGGTATAGAGTGTAGGGTATAGAGTGTAGAGTGTAGGGTATAGAGTGCATGATATAGAGGGTAGGGTGTAGAGTGTATGGTATAGAGTGTACAGTATAGAGTGTATGGTATAGAGTGTAGAGTGTAGGATATAGAGTGTATGGTATAGAGTGTAGGGTGTTGAGTGTATAGTATAGAGTGTAGAGTACAGAGTGTAGAGTGTAGGGTATAGAGTGTAGGGTATAGTGTGTATGGTATAGAGTGTACGGTATAGAGTGTATGATATAGAGTGTATGGTATATAGTGTAGGGTATAGAGTGTTTGGTATAGAGTGTAAGGTATAGAGTGTAGAGAGTAGGGTATAGATTTTAGAGTGTAGAGTGTAGGGTATAGAGTGTAGGGTATAGAGTGTATGGAATAGAGTGTATGGTATAGAGTGTAGGGTATAGAGTGTAGGGTATAGTGTGTAGAGTGTAGGGTATAGAGTGTAGGGTATAGAGTGTAGGGTATAGAGTGTATGGTATAGAGTGTAGGGTATAGAGTGTATGGTATAGATTGCAGGGTATAGAGTGTAGGGTATAGAGTGTAGGGTATAGTGTGTAGAGTGTAGGGTATAGAGTGTAGGGTATAGAGTGTAGGGTATAGAGTGTATGGCATAGAGTGTATGGTATAGATTGTAGGGTATAGAGTGTAGGGTATAGAGTGTAGAGTGTAGGGTATAGAGTGTAGAAAGTAGGGTATAGTGTGTAGGGTATAGAGTGTAGAGTGTAGGGTATAGAGTGTAGGGTATAGAGTGTAGATTGTATGGTATAGAGTGTAGGGTATAGAGTGTATAGTGTAGGGTATAGAATGTAGAGTGTAGGGTATAGAGTGTAGGGTATAGAGTGTTGGGATATAGAGTGTAGGGTATAGAGTGTAGGGTATAGATTGTAGGGTATAGAGTGTAGGGTATAGAGTGTAGGGTATAGAGTATATAGTGTAGGGTATAGAGTGTAGGGTATAGAGTGTAGAGTGTAGGGTATAGAGTGTAGGGTATAGAGTGTAGGGTATAGAGTGTAGGGTATAAAGTGTAGAGTGTAGGTTATAGAGTGTAGGGTATAGAGTGTAGGGTATAGAGTGTAGGGTATAGAGTGTAGAGTGTAGGGTGTAGAGTGTAGAGTGTAGGGTATAGAGTGTAAGGTATAGAGTGTTGGGTATAGAGTGTATGTTATAGAGTGTAGGGTATAGAGTGTAGGGTATAGAGTGTAGGGTATAGAGTGTAGGGTATAAAGTGTAGAGTGTAGGGTATAGAGTGTAGGGTTTAGAGTGTATGATATAGAGTGTAGGGTATAGAGTGTATGGTATAGATTGCAGGGTATAGAGTGTAGGGTATAGAGTGTAGGGTATAGAGTGTAGAGTGTAGGGTACAGAGTGTAGGGTATAGAGTGTATGGTATAGAGTGTATGGTATAGATTGTAGGGTATAGAGTGTAGGGTATAGAGTGTAGAGTGTAGGGTATAGAGTGTAGAAAGTAGGGTATAGTGTGTAGGGTATAGAGTGTAGAGTGTAGGGTATAGAGTGTAGGGTTTAGAGTGTAGGGTATAGAGTGTAGGGTATAGAGTGTAGAGTGTAGGGTATAGAGTGTATGGTATAGGGTGTAGGGTATAGAGTGTAGGGTATAGAGTGTAGGGTATAGAGTGTAGGGTATAGAGTGTAGGGTATAGAGTTTAGGGTATAGAGTGTATGGTATAGAGTGTAGAGTGTAGGGTATAGAGTGTATAGTGTAGGGTATAGAGTGTAGGGTATAGAGTGTAGGGTATATAGCGTATGGTATAGAGTGTAGGGAATAGAGTGTAGATTGTAGGGTATAGAGTGTATGGTATAGAGTGTAGGGTATAGAGTGTAGAGTATAGAGTGTAGGGTATAGAGTGTAGGGTATAGAGTGTAGGGTATAGAATGTATGGTATAGAGTGTAGGGAATAGAGTGTAGAGTGTAGGGTATAGAGTGTATGGTGTAGAGTGTAGGGTATAGAGTGTATAGTGTAGGGTATAGAGTGCAGGGTATAGAGTGTATGGAATAGAGTGTATGGAATATAGTGTACGGTATAGAGTGTAGAGTGTAGGGTATAGAGTGTAGGGTATAGAGCGTATGGTGTAGGGTATAGATTGTAGGGTATAGAGTGTAGGGTATAGAGTGTAGAGTGTAGGGTATAGAGTGCATGATATAGAGGGTAGGGTGTAGAGTGTATGGTATAGAGTGTACAGTATAGAGTGTATGGTATAGAGTGTAGAGTGTAGGATATAGAGTGTATGGTATAGAGTGTAGGGTGTAGAGTGTATAGTATAGAGTGTAGGGTACAGAGTGTAGAGTGTAGGGTATAGAGTGTAGGGTATAGTGTGTATGGTATAGAGTGTACGGTATAGAGTGTATGATATAGAGTGTATGGTATATAGTGTAGGGTATAGAGTGTTTGGTATAGAGTGTAAGGTATAGAGTGTAGAGAGTAGGGTATAGATTTTAGAGAGTAGAGTGTAGGGTATAGAGTGTAGGGTATAGAGTGTATGGAACAGAGTGTATGGTATAGAGTGTAGAGTGTAGGGTATAGTGTGTAGAGTGTAGGGTATAGAGTGTAGGGTATAGAGTGTAGGGTATAGAGTGTATGGTATAGACTGTAGGGTATAGAGTGTATGGTATAGATTGCAGGGTATAGAGTGTAGGGTATAGAGTGTAGGGTATAGTGTGTAGAGTGTAGGGTATAGAGTGTAGGGTATAGAGTGTAGGGTATAGAGTGTATGGTATAGAGTGTATGGTATAGATTGTAGGGTATAGAGTGTAGGGTATAGAGTGTAGAGTGTAGGGTATAGAGTGTAGAAAGTAGGGTATAGTGTGTAGGGTATAGAGTGTAGGGTATAGAGTGTAGGGTATAGATTGTAGATTGTATGGTATAGAGTGTAGGGTATAGAGTGTATAGTGTAGGGTATAGAGTGTAGAGTGTAGGGTATAGAGTGTAGGGTATAGAGTGTTGGGATATAGAGTGTAGGGTATAGAGTGTAGGGTATAGAGTGTAGGGTATAGATTGTAGGGTATAGAGTGTAGGGTATAGAGTGTAGGGTATAGAGTATATAGTGTAGGGTATAGAGTGTAGGGTATAGAGTGTAGAGTGTAGGGTATAGAGTGTAGGGTATAGAGTGTAGGGTATAGAGTGTAGGGTATAAAGTGTAGAGTGTAGGTTATAGAGTGTAGGGTATAGAGTGTAGGGTATAGAGTGTAGGGTATAGAGTGTAGGGTATAGAGTGTAGAGTGTAGGGTGTAGAGTGTAGAGTGTAGGATATAGAGTGTAAGGTATAGAGTGTTGGGTATAGAGTGTATGTTATAGAGTGTAGGGTATAGAGTGTAGGGTATAGAGTGTAGGGTATAGAGTGTAGGGTATAGAGTGTAGGGTATAAAGTGTAGAGTGTAGGGTATAGAGTGTAGGGTTTAGAGTGTATGTTATAGAGTGTAGGGTATAGAGTGTAGAGTGTAGGGTATAGAGTGTAGGGTATATAGTGTAGGGTATAGAGTGTAGGGTAAAGAGTGTAGAGTGTAGGGTATAGAGTGTAGAAAGTAGGGTATAGTGTGTAGGGTATAGAGTGTAGAGTGTAGGGTATAGAGTGTAGGGTATAGAGTGTAGATTGTATGGTATAGAGTGTAGGGTATAGAGTGTATAGTGTAGGGTATAGAGTGTAGAGTGTAGGGTATAGAGTGTAGGGTATAGAGTGTTGGGATATAGAGTGTAGGGTATAGAGTGTCGGGTATAGAGTGTAGGGTATAGATTGTAGGGTAAAGAGTGTAGGGTATAGAGTGTAGGGTATAGAGTATATAGTGTAGGGTATAGAGTGTAGGGTATAGAGTGTAGAGTGTAGGGTATAGAGTGTAGGGTATAGAGTGTAGGGTATAGAGTGTAGGGTATAAAGTGTAGAGTGTAGGGTATAGAGTGTAGGGTATAGAGTGTAGAGTGTAGGGTGTAGAGTGGAGAGTGTAGGGTATAGAGTGTAAGGTATAGAGTGTAGGGTATAGAGTGTATGTTATAGAGTGTAGGTATAGAGTGTAGAGTGTAGGGTATAGAGTGTAGGGTATAGAGTGTAGAAAGTAGGGTATAGTGTGTAGGGTATAGAGTGTAGGGTATAGAGTGTATGGTGTAGAGTGTAGAGTGTAGGGTATAGAGTGTAGAAAGTAGGGTATAGTGTGTAGGGTATAGAGTGTAGAGTGTAGGGTATAGAGTGTAGGGTATAGAGTGTAGATTGTATGGTATAGAGTGTAGGGTATAGAGTGTATAGTGTAGGGTATATAGTGTAGAGTGTAGGGTATAGAGTGTAGGGTATAGAGTGTTGGGATATAGAGTGTAGGGTATAGAGTGTAGGGTATAGAGTGTAGGGTATAGATTGTAGGGTATAGAGTGTAGGGTATAGAGTGTAGGGTATAGAGTATATAGTGTAGGGTATAGAGTGTAGGTTATAGAGTGTAGAGTGTAGGGTATAGAGTGTAGGGTATAGAGTGTAGGGTATAGAGTGTAGGGTATAAAGTGTAGAGTGTAGGGTATAGAGTGTAGGGTATAGAGTGTAGAGTGTAGGGTGTAGAGTGGAGAGTGTAGGGTATAGAGTGTAAGGTATAGAGTGTAGGGTATAGAGTGTATGTTATAGAGTCTAGGGTATAGAGTGTAGAGTGTAGGGTATAGAGTGTAGGGTATAGAGTGTAGGGTATAGACTGTAGGGTATAAAGTGTAGAGTGTAGGGTATAGAGTGTAGGGTTTAGAGTGTATGTTATAGAGTGTAGGGTATAGAGTGTAGAGTGTAGGATATAGAGTGTAGAGTGTAGGGTATAGAGTGTAGGGTATATAGTGTAGGGTATAGAGTGTAGGGTATAGAGTGTAGGGTATAGAGTGTAGAGTGTAGGGTATAGAGTGTAGGGTATAGAGTGTAGGGTATAGAGTGTATGGTATAGAGTGTAGGGTGTAGAGTGTATGGTATAGAGTGTAGGGTATAGAGTGTAGAGTGTAGGGTATAAAGTGTAGGGTATAGAGTGTAGGGTGTAGGGTATAGAGTGTAGAGTGTAGGGTATAGAGTGTATGGTATAATGTGTAGGGTATAGAGTGTAGGGTGTGGAGTGTAGGGTATAGAGTGTAGGGTATAGAGTGTAGGGTATAGAGTGTAGGGTATAGAGTGTAGGGTATAGTGTGTAGAGTGTAGGGTATAGAGTGTATGGTATAGAGTGTAGGGTGTAGAGTGTATAGTATAGATTGTAGAGTGTAGGGTATAGAGTGTAGAATGTGGGGTATAGAGTGTAGAGTGTAGGGTATAGAGTGTATGATATAGAGTGTAGGGTATAGAGTGTATGGTATAGATTGCAGGGTATAGAGTGTAGGGTATAGAGTGTAGGGTATAGAGTGTAGAGTGTAGGGTACAGAGTGTAGGGTATAGAGTGTATGGTATAGAGTGTATGGTATAGATTGTAGGTATAGAGTGTAGGGTATAGAGTGTAGAGTGTAGGGTATAGAGTGTAAAAAGTAGGGTATAGTGTGTAGGGTATAGAGTGTAGAGTGTAGGGTATAGAGTGTAGGGTTTAGAGTGTAGGGTATAGAGTGTAGGGTATAGAGTGTAGAGTGTAGGGTATAGAGTGTATGGTATAGGGTGTAGGGTATAGAGTGTAGGGTATAGAGTGTAGGGTATAGAGTGTAGGGTATAGAGTGTAGAGTGTAGGGTATAGAGTGTATGGTATAGAGTGTAGAGTGTAGGGTATAGAGTGTATAGTGTAGGGTATAGAGTATAGGGTATAGCGTGTAGGGTATATAGCGTATGGTATAGAGTGTAGGGAATAGAGTGTAGATTGTAGGGTATAGAGTGTATGGTATAGAGTGTAGGGTATAGAGTGTAGAGTATAGAGTGTAAGGTATAGAGTGTAGGGTATAGAGTGTAGGGTATAGAATGTATGGTATAGAGTGTAGGGAATAGAGTGTAGAGTGTAGGGTATAGAGTGTATGGTGTAGAGTGTAGGGTATAGAGTGTATAGTGTAGGGTATAGAGTGCAGGGTATAGAGTGTATGGAATAGAGTGTATGGAATATAGTGTACGGTATAGAGTGTAGAGTGTAGGGTATAGAGTGTAGGGTATAGAGCGTATGGTGTAGGGTATAGATTGTAGGGTATAGAGTGTAGGGTATAGAGTGTAGAGTGTAGGGTATAGAGTGCATGATATAGAGGGTAGGGTGTAGAGTGTATGGTATAGAGTGTACAGTATAGAGTGTATGGTATAGAGTGTAGAGTGTAGGATATAGAGTGTATGGTATAGAGTGTAGGGTGTAGAGTGTATAGTATAGAGTGTAGGGTACAGATTGTAGAGTGTAGGGTATAGAGTGTAGGGTATAGTGTGTATGGTATAGAGTGTACAGTATAGAGTGTATGATATAGAGTGTATGGTATATAGTGTAGGGTATAGAGTGTATGTTACAGAGTGTAGGGTATAGAGTGTAGAGTGTAGGGTATAGATTGTAGGGTATAGAGTGTAGGGTATAGAGTGTAGGGTATAAAGTGTAGAGTGTAGGTTATAGAGTGTAGGGTTTAGAGTGTATGTTATAAAGTGTAGGGTATAGAGTGTAGAGTGTAGGATATAGAGTGTAGAGTGTAGGGTATAGAGTGTAGGGTATATAGTGTAGGGTATAGAGTGTAGGGTATAGAGTGTAGGGTATAGAGTGTAGAGTGTAGGGTATAGAGTGTAGGGTATAGAGTGTAGAGTGTAGGGTATAGAGTGTATGGTATAGAGTGTAGGGTGTAGAGTGTATGGTATAGAGTGTAGGGTATAGAGTGAAGAGTGTAGGGCATAGAGTGTAGGGTGTAGAGTGTAGGGTATAGAGTGTAGAGTGTAGGGTATAAAGTGTAGGGTATAGAGTGTAGGGTGTAGGGTATAGAGTGTAGAGTGTAGGGTATAGAGTGTATGGTATAATGTGTAGGGTATAGAGTGTAGGGTGTAGAGTGTAGGGTATAGAGTGTAGGGTATAGAGTGTAGGGTATAGAGTGTAGAGTGTAGGGTATATAGTGTAGGGTATAGAGTATAGAGTGTAGGGTATAGAGTGTAGGGTATAGAGTGTAGAGTGTAGAGTGTAAGGTATAGAGTGTAGAGTGTAGGGTATAGAGTGTAGGGTATAGAGTGTATGGTATAGAGTGTAGGGTATAGAGAGTAGGGTATAGAGTGTAGAGTGTAGGGATTAGAGTGTAGGGTATAGAGTGTAGATTGTAGGGTATAGAGTGTAGGGTATAGAGTGTACGGTATAGAGTGTTGGGCTATTGAGTGTAGGGTATAGAGTGTAGGGTATACAGTGTAGGGTATAAAGTGTAGAGTGTAGGGTATAGAGTGTAGGGTATAGAGTGTAGGGTATAGAGTGTAGGGTATAGAGTGTAGAGTGTAGAGTGTAGGGTATAGAGTGTAGAGTTTAGGTTATAGAGTGTAGGGTATAGAGTGTAGGGTTTAGAGTGTATGGTATAGAGTGTAGGGTATAGAGTGTAGAGTGTAGGGTATAGAGTGTAGGGTATAGAGTGTAGGGTATAGAGTGTAGAGTGTAGAGTGTTTGGTATAGAGTGTAGAGTGTAGGGTATAGAGTGTAGGGTATATAGTGTAGGGTATAGAGTGTAGGGTATACAGTGTAGAGTGTAGGGATTAGAGTGTAGGGTATAGAGTGTAGGGTGTAGAGTGTAGGGTATAGAGTGTACGGTATAGAGTGTATGGTATAGAGTGTAGGGTATAGAGTGTTGGGTATAGATTGTAGGGTATAGAATGTAGAGTGTAGTGTATAGAGTATAGGGTATAGAGTGTATGGTGTAGAGTGTAGGGTATAGAGTGTATAGTGTAGGGTATAGAGTGCAGGGTATAGAGTGTATGCAATAGAGTGTATGGAATATAGTGTACGGTATAGAGTGTAGGGTATAGAGTGTAGGATATAGAGCGTAGGGTGTAGGGTATAGATTGTAGGGTATAGAGTGTAGGGCATAGAGTGTAGGGTGTAGAGTGTATGGTAAAGAGTGTACAGTATAGAGTGTATGGTATAGAGTGTAGAGTGTAGGGTATAGAGTGTATGGTATAGAGTGTAGGGTGTAGAGTGTATAGTATAGAGTGTAGGGTACAGAGTGTAGAGTGTAGGGTATAGAGTGTAGGGTATAGAGTGTAGGGTATAGAGTGTAGGGTATAGAGTGTAGGGTATAAAGTGTAGAGTGTAGGGTATAGAGTGTAGGGTATAGAGTGTAGGGTATAGAGTGTAGGGTATAGAGTGTAGAGTGTAGGGTGTAGAGTGTAGGGTGTAGAGTGTAAGGTATAGAGTGTAGGGTTTAGAGTGTATGTTATAGAGTGTAGGGTGTAGAGTGTAGGGTATAGAGTGTCGGGTATAGAGTGTAGGGTATAGAGTTTAAGGTATAGAGTGTATGGTATAGAGTGTAGGGTATAGAGTGTAGAGTGTAGGATATAGAGTGTAGAGTGTAGGGTATAAAGTGTAGGGTATATAGTGTAGGGTATAGAGTGTAGGGTATAGAGTGTAGGGTATAGAGTGTATGGTATAGAGTGTAGAGTGTAGGGTATAGAGTGTAGAAAGTAGGGTATAGTGTGTAGGGTATAGAGTGTAGAGTGTAGGGTATAGAGTGTAGGGTATAGAGTGTAGATTGTATGGTATAGAGTGTAGGGTATAGAGTGTATAGTGTAGGGTATAGAGTGTAGAGTGTAGGGTATAGAGTGTAGGGTATAGAGTGTTGGGATATAGAGTGTAGGGTATAGAGTGTCGGGTATAGAGTGTAGGGTATAGATTGTAGGGTATAGAGTGTAGGGTATAGAGTGTAGGGTATAGAGTATATAGTGTAGGGTATAGAGTGTAGGGTATAGAGTGTAGAGTGTAGGGTATAGAGTGTAGGGTATAGAGTGTAGGGTATAGAGTGTAGGGTATAAAGTGTAGAGTGTAGGGTATAGAGTGTAGGGTGTAGAGTGGAGAGTGTAGGGTATAGAGTGTAAGGTATAGAGTGTAGGGTATAGAGTGTAGAGTGTAGGGTATAGAGTGTAGAAAGTAGGGTGTAGTGTGTAGGGTATAGAGTGTAGGGTATAGAGTGTATGGTATAGAGTGTAGGGTATAGAGTGTAGAAAGTAGGGTATAGTGTGTAGGGTATAGAGTGTAGGGTATAGAGTGTAGGGTATAGAGTGTAGGGTATGGAGTGTAGGGTATAGAGTGTAGGGTATAGAGTGTACGGTATAGAGTGTATGATATATTGTGTATGGTATATAGTGTTTGGTATAGAGTGTAAGGTATAGAGTGTAGAGAGTAGGATATAGATTGTAGAGTGTAGAGTGTAGTGTATAGAGTGTATGGTAAAGACTGTATGGAATAGAGAGTATGGTATAGAGTGTAGGGTGTAGAGTGTAGGGTATAGAGTGTGGGGTATAGAGTGTAGAGTGTAGGGTATAGAGTGTAGGGTATAGAGTGTTGGGATATAGAGTGTAGGGTATAGAGTGTCGGGTATAGAGTGTAGGGTATAGATTGTAGGGTATAGAGTGTAGAGTATAGAGTGTAGGGTATAGAGTATATAGTGTAGGGTATAGAGTGTAGGGTATAGAGTGTAGAGTGTAGGGTATAGAGTGTAGGGTATAGAGTGTAGGGTATAGAGTGTAGGGTATAAAGTGTAGAGTGTAGGGTATAGAGTGTAGAGTGTAGGGTGTAGAGTGGAGAGTGTAGGGTATAGAGTGTAAGGTATAGAGTGTAGGGTATAGAGTGTATGTTATAGAGTGTAGGGTATAGAGTGTAGAGTGTAGGGTATAGAGTGTAGAAAGTAGGGTGTAGTGTGTAGGGTATAGAGTGTAGGGTATAGAGTGTATGGTATAGAGTGTAGGGTATAGAGTGTAGAAAGTAGGGTATAGTGTGTAGGGTATAGAGTGTAGGGTATAGAGTGTAGGGTATAGAGTGTAGGGTATAGAGTGTAGGGTATAGAGTGTACGGTATAGAGTGTATGATATATTGTGTATGGTATATAGTGTTTGGTATAGAGTGTAAGGTATAGAGTGTAGAGAGTAGGATATAGATTGTAGAGTGTAGAGTGTAGGGTATAGAGTGTATGGTAAAGAGTGTATGGAATAGAGAGTATGGTATAGAGTGTAGGGTGTAGAGTGTAGGGTATAGAGTGTAGAGTGTGGGGTATAGAGTGTAGAGTGTAGGGTATATAGTGTATGATATAGAGTGTAGGGTATAGAGTGTAGATTGTATGGTATAGAGTGTAGGGTATAGAGTGTATAGTGTAGGGTATAGAGTGTAGAGTGTAGGGTATAGAGTGTAGGGTATAGAGTGTTGGGATATAGAGTGTAGGGTATTGAGTGTAGGGTATAGAGTGTAGGGTATAGATTGTAGGGTATAGAGTGTAGGGTATAGAGTATATAGTGTAGGGTATAGAGTGTAGGGTATAGAGTGTAGAGTTTAGGGTATAGAGTGTAGGGTATAGAGTGTAGGGTATAGAGTGTAGGGTATAAAGTGTAGAGTGTAGGGTATAGAGTGTAGGGTATAGAGTGTAGAGTGTAGGGTGTAGAGTGGAGAGTGTAAGGTATAGAGTGTAGGGTATAGAGTGTATGTTATATAGAGTGTAGGGTATAGAGTGTAGGGTATAAAGTGTAGAGTGTAGGGTATAGAGTGTAGGGTATAGAGTGTAGAGTGTAGGGTGTAGAGTGGAGAGTGTAAGGTATAGAGTGTAGGGTATAGAGTGTATGTTATAGAGTGTAGGGTATAGAGTGTAGAGTGTAGGGTATAGAGTGTAGGGTATAGAGTGTAGGGTATAAAGTGTAGAGTGTAGGGTATAGAGTGTAGGGTTTAAAGTGTATGTTATAGAGTGTAGGGTATAGAGTGTAGAGTGTAGGATATAGAGTGTAGAGTTTAGAGTATAGAGTGTAGGGTATATAGTGTAGGGTATAGAGTGTAGGGTATAGAGTGTAGGGTATAGAGTGTAGAGTGTAGGGTATAGAGTGTAGGGTATAGAGTGTAGAGTGTAGGGTATAGAGTGTATGGTATAGAGTGTAGGGTGCAAAGTGTATGGTATAGAGTGTAGAGTGTAGGGTATAGAGTGTAGGGTGTAGAGTGTAGGGTATAGAGTGTAGGGTATAGAGTGTAGAGTGTAGGGTATAAAGTGAAGGGTATAGAGTGTAGGGTGTAGAGTGTAGGGCATAGAGTGTAGAGTGTAGGGTATAGAGTGTATGGTATAATGTGTAGGGCATAGAGTGTAGGGTGTAGAGTGTAGGGTACAGAGTGTAGGGTATAGAGTGTAGGGTATAGAGTGTAGAGTGTAGGGTATATAGTGTAGGGTATAGAGTATAGAGTGTAGGGTATAGAGTGTAGGGTGTAGAGTGTAGAGTGTAGGGTATAGAGTGTAGAGTGTAGGGTATAGAGTGTAGGGTATAGAGTGTATGGTATAGAGTAGGGTATAGAGTGTAGGGTATAGAGTGTAGAGTGTAGGGTATATAGTGTAGGGTATAGAGTATAGAGTGTAGGGTATAGAGTGTAGGGTGTAGAGTGTAGAGTGTAGGGTATAGAGTGTAGAGTGTAGGGTATAGAGTGTAGGGTATAAAGAGTAGAGTGTAGGGTATAGAGTGTAGAGTGTAGGGTATGGAGTGTATGGTATAGAGTGTAGGGTATAGAGTGTAGAGTATAGAGTGTTGGGTATTGAGTGTAGAGTGTAGGGTATAGAGTGTAGGGTATATAGTGTAGGGTATAGAGTGTATGGTATACAGTGTAGAGTGTAGGGATTAGAGTGTAGGGTATAGAGTGTAGGGTGTAGAGTGTAGGGTATAGAGTGTAGGGTATAGAGTGTATGGTATAGAGTGTAGGGTATAGAGTGTTGGGTATAGATTGTAGGGTATAGAATGTAGAGTGTAGTGTATAGAGTATAGGGTATAGAGTGTATGGTGTAGAGTGTAGGGTATAGAGTGTATAGTGTAGGGTATAGAGTGCAGGGTATAGAGTGTATGGAATAGAGTGTATGGAATATAGTGTACGGTATAGAGTGTAGAGTGTAGGGTATAGAGTGTAGAAAGTAGGGTATAGTGTGTAGGGTATGAAGTGTAGAGTGTAGGGTATAGAGTGTAGGGTATAGAGTGTAGATTGTATGGTATAGAGTGTAGGGTATAGAGTGTATAGTGTAGGGTGTAGAGTGTAGGGTATAGAGTGTAGGGTATAGAGTGTTGGGATATAGAGTGTAGGGTATAGAGTGTAGGGTATAGAGTGTAGGGTATTGATTGTAGGGTATAGAGTGTAGGGTATAGAGTGTAGGGTATAGAGTATATAGTGTAGGGTATAGAGTGTAGGGTATAGAGTGTAGAGTGTAGGGTATAGAGTGTAGGGTATAGAGTGTAGGGTATAAAGTGTAGAGTGTAGGGTATAGAGTGTAGGGTATAGAGTGTAGGGTGTAGAGTGTAGGGTATAGAGTGTAGAGTGTAGGGTGTAGAGTGTAGGGTATAGAGTGTAAGATATAGAGTGTAGGGTATAGAGTGTATGTTATAGAGTGTAGGGTATAGAGTGTAGAGTGTAGGGTATAGAGTGTAGGGTATAGAGTGTAGGGTATAGAGTGTAGGGTATAGAGTGTAGGGTATAAAGTGTAGAGTGTAGGGTATAGAGTGTAGGGTTTAGAGTGTATGTTATAGAGTGTAGGGTATAGAGTGTAGAGTGTAGGATATAGAGTGTAGAGTGTAGGGTATAAAGTGTAGGGTATATAGTGTAGGGTATAGAGTGTAGGGTATAGAGTGTAGGGTATAGAGTGTATGGTATAGAGTGTAGAGTGTAGGGTATAGAGTGTAGAAAGTAGGGTATAGTGTGTAGGGTATAGAGTGTAGAGTGTAGGGTATAGAGTGTAGGGTATAGAGTGTATAGTGTAGGGTATAGAGTGTAGAGTGTAGGGTATAGAGTGTAGGGTATAGAGTGTTGGGATATAGAGTGTAGGGTATAGAGTGTCGGGTATAGAGTGTAGGGTATAGATTGTAGGGTATAGAGTGTAGGGTATAGAGTATATAGTATAGGGTATAGAGTGTAGGGTATAGAGTGTAGAGTGTAGGGTATAGAGTGTAGGGTATAGAGTGTAGGGTATAGAGTGTAGGGTATATAGTGTAGAGTGTAGGGTATAGAGTGTAGGGTATAGATTGTAGAGTGTAGGGTGTAGAGTGGAGAGTGTAGGGTATAGAGTGTAAGGTATAGAGTGTAGGGTATAGAGTGTATGTTATAGAGTGTAGGGTGTAGAGTGTAGGGTATAGAGTGTAGAAAGTAGGGTATAGTGTGTAGGGTATAGAGTGTAGGGTATAGAGTGTATGGTATAGAGTGTAGAGTGTAGGGTATAGAGTGTAGAAAGTAGGGTATAGTGTGTAGGGTATAGAGTGTAGAGTGTAGGGTATAGAGTGTAGGGTATAGAGTGTAGATTGTATGGTATAGAGTGTAGGGTATAGAGTGTATAGTGTAGGGTATAGAGTGTAGAGTGTAGGGTATAGAGTGTAGGGTATAGAGTGTTGGGATATAGAGTGTCGGGTATAGAGTGTAGGGTATAGAGTGTACTGTATAGATTTTAGGGTATAGAGTGTAGGGTATAGAGTGTAGGGTATAGAGTATATAGTGTAGGGTATAGAGTGTAGGGTATAGAGTGTAGAGTTTAGGGTATAGAGTGTAGGGTATAGAGTGTAGGGTATAGAGTGTAGGGTATAAAGTGTAGAGTGTAGGGTATAGAGTGTAGGGTATAGAGTGTAGGGTGTAGAGTGGAGAGTGTAAGGTATAGAGTGTAAGGTATAGAGTGTAGGGTATAGAGTGTATGTTATAGAGTGTAGGGTATAGAGTGTAGAGTGTAGGGTATAGAGTGTAGGGTATAGAGTGTAGGGTATAGAGTGTAGGGTATAAAGTGTAGAGTGTAGGGTATAGAGTGTAGGGTATAGAGTGTAGAGTGTAGGATATAGAGTGTAGAGTGTAGGGTATAGAGTGTAGGGTATATAGTGTAGGGTATAGATTGTAGGGTATAGAGTGTAGGGTATAGAGTGTAGAGTGTAGGGTATAGAGTGTAGGGTATAGAGTGTAGAGTGTA
The DNA here is from genome assembly GCF_032444005.1 of Ranitomeya imitator. NCBI lineage: Eukaryota > Metazoa > Chordata > Amphibia > Anura > Dendrobatidae > Ranitomeya > Ranitomeya imitator. The sequence continues at coordinate 625,173 of NW_027194668.1, read as the reverse complement.
GGGTATAGAGTGTATGGTATAGAGTGTAGGGTGTAGAGTGCATGGTATAGAGTGTAGGGTATAGAGTGTAGAGTGTAGGGTATAGAGTGTAGGGTGTAGAGTGTAGGGTATAGAGTGTAGGGTATAGAGTGTAGGGTATAGAGTGTAGGGTATAGAGTGTAGAGTGTAGGTTATATAGTGTAGGGTATAGAGTATAGAGTGTAGGGTATAGAGTGTAGAGTGTAGGGTATAGAGTGTAGAGTGTAGGGTATAGAGTGTAGGGTGTAGAGTGTATGGTATAGAGTGTAGGGTATAGAGTGTAGAGTGTAGGTTATATAGTGTAGGGTATAGAGTGTAGAGTGTAGGGATTAGAGTGTAGGGTATAGAGTGTAGGGTGTAGAGTGTAGGGTATAGAGTGTAGAGTGTAGGGTATAGAGTGTATGGTATAATGTGTAGGGTATAGAGTGTAGTGTGTAGAGTGTAGGGTATAGAGTGTAGGGTATAGAGTGTAGGGTATAGAGTGTAGGGTATAGAGTGTAGAGTGTAGGTTATATAGTGTAGGGTATAGAGTATAGAGTGTAGGGTATAGAGTGTAGGGTATAGAGTGTAGAGTGTAGAGTGTAGGGTATAGAGTGTAGAGTGTAGGGTATAGAGTGTAGGGTATAGAGTGTATGGTATAGAGTGTAGGGTATAGAGTGTAGGGTATAGAGTGTAGAGTGTAGGGATTAGAGTGTAGGGTATAGAGTGTATTGTATAGAGTGTAGAGTGTAGGGTATAGAGTGTAGGGTATAGAGTGTACTTTATAGAGTGTTGGGCTATAGAGTGTAGGGTATAGAGTATAGGGTATAGAGTGTAGGGTATAGAGTGTAGGGTATAGAGTGTAGGGTATACAGTGTAGGGTATAAAGTGTAGAGTGTAGGGTATAGAGTGTAGAAAGTAGGGTATAGTGTGTAGGGTATGAAGTGTAGAGTGTAGGGTATAGAGTGTAGGGTATAGAGTGTAGATTGTATGGTATAGAGTGTAGGATATAGAGTGTATAGTGTAGGGTGTAGAGTGTAGGGTATAGAGTGTAGGGTATAGAGTGTTGGGATATAGAGTGTAGGGTATAGAGTGTAGGGTATAGAGTGTAGGGTATAGATTGTAAGGTATAGAGTGTAGGGTATAGAGTGTAGGGTATAGAGTATATAGTGTAGGGTATAGAGTGTAGGGTATAGAGTGTAGAGTGTAGGGAATAGAGTGTAGGGTAAAGAGTGTAGGGTATAAAGTGTAGAGTGTAGGGTGTAGAGTGTAGGGTATAGAGTGTAAGATATAGAGTGTAGGGTATAGAGTGTATGTTATAGAGTGTAGGGTATAGAGTGTAGAGTGTAGGGTATAGAGTGTAGGGTATAGAGTGTAGGGTATAGAGTGTAGGGTATAGAGTGTAGGGTATAAAGTGTAGAGTGTAGGGTATAGAGTGTAGGGTTTAGAGTGTATGTTATAGAGTGTAGGGTATAGAGTGTAGAGTGTAGGATATAGAGTGTAGAGTGTAGGGTATAAAGTGTAGGGTATATAGTGTAGGGTATAGAGTGTAGGGTATAGAGTGTAGGGTATAGAGTGTATGGTATAGAGTGTAGAGTGTAGGGTATAGAGTGTAGAAAGTAGGGTATAGTGATTAGGGTATAGAGTGTAGAGTGTAGGGTATAGAGTGTAGGGTATAGAGTGTAGATTGTATGGTATAGAGTGTAGGGTATAGAGTGTATAGTGTAGGGTATAGAGTGTAGAGTGTAGGGTATAAAGTGTAGGGTATAGAGTGTTGGGATATAGAGTGTAGGGTATAGAGTGTCGGGTATAGAGTGTAGGGTATAGATTGTAGGGTATAGAGTGTAGGGTATAGAGTATATAGTATAGGGTATAGAGTGTAGGGTATAGAGTGTAGAGTGTAGGGTATAGAGTGTAGGGTATAGAGTGTAGGGTATAGAGTGTAGGGTATATAGTGTAGAGTGTAGGGTATAGAGTGTAGGGTATAGAGTGTAGAGTGTAGGGTGTAGAGTGGAGAGTGTAGGGTATAGAGTGTAAGGTATAGAGTGTAGGGTATAGAGTGTATGTTATAGAGTGTAGGGTGTAGAGTGTAGGGTATAGAGTGTAGAAAGTAGGGTATAGTGTGTAGGGTATAGAGTGTAGGGTATAGAGTGTATGGTATAGAGTGTAGAGTGTAGGGTATAGAGTGTAGAAAGTAGGGTATAGTGTGTAGGGTATAGAGTGTAGAGTGTAGGGTATAGAGTGTAGGGTATAGAGTGTAGATTGTATGGTATAGAGTGTAGGGTATAGAGTGTATAGTGTAGGGTATAGAGTGTAGAGTGTAGGGTATAGAGTGTAGGGTATAGAGTGTTGGGATATAGAGTGTAGGGTATAGAGTGTAGGGTATAGAGTGTACTGTATAGATTTTAGGGTATAGAGTGTAGGGTATAGAGTGTAGGGTATAGAGTATATAGTGTAGGGTATAGAGTGTAGGGTATAGAGTGTAGAGTTTAGGGTATAGAGTGTAGGGTATAGAGTGTAGGGTATAGAGTGTAGGGTATAAAGTGTAGAGTGTAGGGTATAGAGTGTAGGGTATAGAGTGTAGGGTGTAGAGTGGAGAGTGTAAGGTATAGAGTGTAAGGTATAGAGTGTAGGGTATAGAGTGTATGTTATAGAGTGTAGGGTATAGAGTGTAGAGTGTAGGGTATAGAGTGTAGGGTATAGAGTGTAGGGTATAGAGTGTAGGGTATAAAGTGTAGAGTGTAGGGTATAGAGTGTAGGGTATAGAGTGTAGAGTGTAGGATATAGAGTGTAGAGTGTAGGGTATAGAGTGTAGGGTATATAGTGTAGGGTATAGATTGTAGGGTATAGAGTGTAGGGTATAGAGTGTAGAGTGTAGGGTATAGAGTGTAGGGTATAGAGTGTAGAGTGTAGGGTATAGAGTGTATGGTATAGAGTGTAGGGTGTAGAGTGCATGGTATAGAGTGTAGGGTATAGAGTGTAGAGTGTAGGGTATAGAGTGTAGGGTGTAGAGTGTAGGGTATAGAGTGTAGGGTGTAGGGTATAGAGTGTATGGTATAATGTGTAGGGTATAGAGTGTAGGGTGTAGAGTGTAGGGTATAGAGTGTAGGGTATAGAGTGTAGGGTATAGAGTGTAGGGTATAGAGTGTAGAGTGTAGGTTATATAGTGTAGGGTATAGAGTATAGAGTGTAGGGTATAGAATGTAGAGTGTAGAGTGTAGGGTATAGAGTGTAGAGTGTAGGGTATAGAGTGTAGGGTGTAGAGTGTATGGTATAGAGTGTAGGGTATAGAGTGTAGGGTATAGAGTGTAGAGTGTAGGGATTAGAGTGTAGGGTATAGAGTGTAGGGTGTAGAGTGTAGGGTATAGAGTGTAGAGTGTAGGGTATAGAGTGTATGGTATAATGTGTAGGGTATAGAGTGTAGTGTGTAGAGTGTAGGGTATAGAGTGTAGGTTATAGAGTGTAGGGTATAGAGTGTAGGGTATAGAGTGTAGAGTGTAGGTTATATAGTGTAGGGTATAGAGTATAGAGTGTAGGGTATAGAGTGTAGGGTATAGAGTGTAGAGTGTAGAGTGTAGGGTATAGAGTGTAGAGTGTAGGGTATAGAGTGTAGGGTATAGAGTGTATGGTATAGAGTGTAGGGTATAGAGTGTAGGGTATAGAGTGTAGAGTGTAGGGATTAGAGTGTAGGGTATAGAGTGTATTGTATAGAGTGTAGAGTGTAGGGTATAGAGTGTAGGGTATAGAGTGTACGGTATAGAGTGTTGGGCTATAGAGTGTAGGGTATAGAGTATAGGGTATAGAGTGTAGGGTATAGAGTGTAGGGTATAGAGTGTAGGGTATACAGTGTAGGGTATAAAGTGTAGAGTGTAGGGTATAGAGTGTAGGGTATAGAGTGTAGGGTATAGAGTGTAGGGTATAGAGTGTAGAGTGTAGGGTATAGAGTGTAGAGTTTAGGGTATAGAGTGTAGGGTATAGAGTGTAGGGTTTAGAGTGTATGGTATAGAGTGTAGGGTATAGAGTGTAGAGTGTAGGGTATAGAGTGTAGGATATAGAGTGTAGGGTATAGAGTGTATGGTATAGAGTGTACGGTATAGAGTGTACAGTGTAGGGTATAGAGTGTAGGGTATACAGTGTAGGGTATAAAGTGTAGAGTGTAGGGTATAGAGTGTAAGGTATAGAGTGTAGGGTATAGAGTGTAGAGTGTAGGGTATAGAGTGTAGGGTATAGAGTGTAGGGTATAGAGTGTAGGGTATAGAGTGTAGGGTATAGTGTGTAGAGTGTAGGGTATAGAGTGTATGGTATAGAGTGTAGGGTGTAGAGTGTATAGTATAGATTGTAGAGTGTAGGGTATAGAGTGTAGAGTGTGGGGTATAGAGTGTAGAGTGTAGGGTATAGAGTGTATGATATAGAGTGTAGGGTATAGAGTGTATGGTATAGATTGCAGGGTATAGAGTGTAGGGCAGAGGTCCCCAACTCCAGTCCTCAAGGCCCACCAACATGTCATGTTTTCAGGATTTCCTTAGTCTTGCCCAGGTAATAATTGCATCACCTGTGCAATGCAAAGGAAATCCTGAAAACATGACCTGTTGGTGGGCCTTGAGGACTGGAGTTGGGGACCTCTGGTGTAGGGTATAGAGTGTAGGGTATAGAGTGTAGAGTGTAGGGTACAGAGTGTAGGGTATAGAGTGTATGGTATAGAGTGTATGGTATAGATTGTAGGGTATAGAGTGTAGGGTATAGAGTGTAGAGTGTAGGGTATAGAGTGTAGAAAGTAGGGTATAGTGTGTAGGGTATAGAGTGTAGAGGGTAGGGTATAGAGTGTAGGGTTTAGAGTGTAGGGTATAGAGTGTAGGGTATAGAGTGTAGAGTGTAGGGTATAGAGTGTATGGTATAGGGTGTAGGGTATAGAGTGTAGGGTATAGAGTGTAGGGTATAGAGTGTAGGGTATAGAGTGTAGAGTGTAGGGTATAGAGTTTAGGGTATAGAGTGTATGGTATAGAGTGTAGAGTGTAGGGTATAGAGTGTATAGTGTAGGGTATAGAGTGTAGGGCATAGCGTGTAGGGTATATAGCGTATGGTATAGAGTGTAGGGAATAGAGTGTAGATTGTAGGGTATAGAGTGTATGGTATAGAGTGTAGGGTATAGAGTGTAGGGTATAGAATGTATGGTATAGAGTGTAGGGAATAGAGTGTAGAGTGTAGGGTATAGAGTGTATGGTGTAGAGTGTAGGGTATAGAGTGTATAGTGTAGGGTATAGAGTGCAGGGTATAGAGTGTATGGAATAGAGTGTATGGAATATAGTGTACGGTATAGAGTGTAGAGTGTAGGGTATAGAGTGTAGGGTATAGAGCGTATGGTGTAGGGTATAGATTGTAGGGTATAGAGTGTAGGGTATAGAGTGTAGAGTGTAGGGTATAGAGTGCATGATATAGAGGGTAGGGTGTAGAGTGTATGGTATAGAGTGTACAGTATAGAGTGTATATAGAGTGTATATAGAGTGTATATAGTGTAGGGTATAGAGTGTATAGTGTAGGGTATAGAGTGTAGAGTGTAGGGTATAGAGTGTAGGGTATAGAGTGTTGGGATATAGATTGTAGGGTATAGAGTGTAGGGTATAGAGTGTAGGGTATAGATTGTAGGGTATAGAGTGTAGGGTATAGAGTGTAGGGTATAGAGTATATAGTGTAGGGTATAGAGTGTAGGGTATAGAGTGTAGAGTGTAGGGTATAGAGTGTAGGGCATAGAGTGTAGGGTATAGAGTGTAGGGTATAAAGTGTAGAGTGTAGGTTATAGAGTGTAGGGTATAGAGTGTAGGGTATAGAGTGTAGGGTATAGAGTGTAGAGTGTAGGGTGTAGAGTGTAGAGTGTAGGGTATAGAGTGTAAGGTATAGAGTGTTGGGTATAGAGTGTATGTTATAGAGTGTAGGGTATAGAGTGTAGGGTATAGAGTGTAGGGTATAGAGTGTAGGGTATAAAGTGTAGAGTGTAGGGTATAGAGTGTAGGGTTTAGAGTGTATGTTATAGAGTGTAGGGTATAGAGTGTAGAGTATAGGGTATAGAGTGTAGGGTATAGAGTGTAGGGTATAGAGTGTAGGGTATAAAGTGTAGAGTGTAGGGTATAGAGTGTAGGGTTTAGAGTGTATGTTATAGAGTGTAGGGTATAGAGTGTAGAGTGTAGGGTATAGAGTTTAGGGTATAGAGTGTATGGTATAGAGTGTAGAGTGTAGGGTATAGAGTGTATAGTGTAGGGTATAGAGTGTAGGGTATAGCGTGTAGGGTATATAGCGTATGGTATAGAGTGTAGGGAATAGAGTGTAGATTGTAGGGTATAGAGTGTATGGTATAGAGTGTAGGGTATAGAGTGTAGGGTATAGAATGTATGGTATAGAGTGTAGGGAATAGAGTGTAGAGTGTAGGGTATAGAGTGTATGGTGTAGAGTGTAGGGTATAGAGTGTATAGTGTAGGGTATAGAGTGCAGGGTATAGAGTGTATGGAATAGAGTGTATGGAATATAGTGTACGGTATAGAGTGTAGAGTGTAGGGTATAGAGTGTAGGGTATAGAGCGTATGGTGTAGGGTATAGATTGTAGGGTATAGAGTGTAGGGTATAGAGTGTAGAGTGTAGGGTATAGAGTGCATGATATAGAGGGTAGGGTGTAGAGTGTATGGTATAGAGTGTACAGTATAGAGTGTATATAGAGTGTATATAGAGTGTATATAGTGTAGGGTATAGAGTGTATAGTGTAGGGTATAGAGTGTAGAGTGTAGGGTATAGAGTGTAGGGTATAGAGTGTTGGGATATAGATTGTAGGGTATAGAGTGTAGGGTATAGAGTGTAGGGTATAGATTGTAGGGTATAGAGTGTAGGGTATAGAGTGTAGGGTATAGAGTATATAGTGTAGGGTATAGAGTGTAGGGTATAGAGTGTAGAGTGTAGGGTATAGAGTGTAGGGCATAGAGTGTAGGGTATAGAGTGTAGGGTATAAAGTGTAGAGTGTAGGTTATAGAGTGTAGGGTATAGAGTGTAGGGTATAGAGTGTAGGGTATAGAGTGTAGAGTGTAGGGTGTAGAGTGTAGAGTGTAGGGTATAGAGTGTAAGGTATAGAGTGTTGGGTATAGAGTGTATGTTATAGAGTGTAGGGTATAGAGTGTAGGGTATAGAGTGTAGGGTATAAAGTGTAGAGTGTAGGGTATAGAGTGTAGGGTTTAGAGTGTATGTTATAGAGTGTAGGGTATAGAGTGTAGAGTATAGGGTATAGAGTGTAGGGTATAGAGTGTAGGGTATAAAGTGTAGAGTGTAGGGTATAGAGTGTAGGGTTTAGAGTGTATGTTATAGAGTGTAGGGTATAGAGTGTAGAGTGTATGTTATAGAGTGTAGGGTATAGAGTGTAGAGTGTAGGGTATAGAGTGTAGGGTATAGAGTGTAGGGTATAGAGTGTAGGGTATAAAGTGTAGAGTGTAGGGTATAGAGTGTAGGGTTTAGAGTGTATGTTATAGAGTGTAGGGTATAGAGTGTAGAGTGTAGGGTATAGAGTGTAGGGTATATAGTGTAGGGTATAGAGTGTAGGGTACAGAGTGTAGGGTATAGAGTGTAGAGTGTAGAGTATAGAGTGTAGAAAGTAGGGTATAGTGTGTAGGGTATAGAGTGTAGAGTGTAGGGTGTAGAGTGGAGAGTGTAGGGTATAGAGTGTAAGGTATAGAGTGTAGGGTATAGAGTGTATGTTATAGAGTGTAGGTATAGAGTGTAGAGTGTAGGGTATAGAGTGTAGGGTATAGAGTGTAGAAAGTAGGGTATAGTGTGTAGGGTATAGAGTGTAGGGTATAGAGTGTATGGTATAGAGTGTAGAGTGTAGGGTATAGAGTGTAGAAAGTAGGGTATAGTGTGTAGGGTATAGAGTGTAGAGTGTAGGGTATAGAGTGTAGGGTATAGAGTGTAGATTGTATGGTATAGAGTGTAGGGTATAGAGTGTATAGTGTAGGGTATATAGTGTAGAGTGTAGGGTATAGAGTGTAGGGTATAGAGTGTTGGGATATAGATTGTAGGGTATAGAGTGTAGGGTATAGAGTGTAGGGTATAGAGTATATAGTGTAGGGTATAGAGTGTAGGTTATAGAGTGTAGAGTGTAGGGTATAGAGTGTAGGGTATAGAGTGTAGGGTATAGAGTGTAGGGTATAGAGTGTAGGGTATAAAGTGTAGAGTGTAGGGTATAGAGTGTAGGGTATAGAGTGTAGAGTGTAGGGTGTAGAGTGGAGAGTGTAGGGTATAGAGTGTAAGGTATAGAGTGTAGGGTATAGAGTGTATGTTATAGAGTCTAGGGTATAGAGTGTAGAGTGTAGGGTATAGAGTGTAGGGTATAGAGTGTAGGGTATAGAGTGTAGGGTATAAAGTGTAGAGTGTAGGGTATAGAGTGTAGGGTTTAGAGTGTATGTTATAGAGTGTAGGGTATAGAGTGTAGAGTGTAGGATATAGAGTGTAGAGTGTAGGGTATAGAGTGTAGGGTATATAGTGTAGGGTATAGAGTGTAGGGTATAGAGTGTAGGGTATAGAGTGTAGAGTGTAGGGTATAGAGTGTAGGGTATAGAGTGTAGCGTGTAGGGTATAGAGTGTATGGTATAGAGTGTAGGGTGTAGAGTGTATGGTATAGAGTGTAGGGTATAGAGTGTAGAGTGTAGGGTATAAAGTGTAGGGTATAGAGTGTAGGGTGTAGGGTATAGACTGTAGAGTGTAGGGTATAGAGTGTATGGTATAATGTGTAGGGTATAGAGTGTAGGGTGTAGAGTGTAGGGTATAGAGTGTAGGGTATAGAGTGTAGGGTATAGAGTGTAGGGTATAGAGTGTAGGGTATAGAGTGTAGGGTATAGTGTGTAGAGTGTAGGGTATAGAGTGTATGGTATAGAGTGTAGGGTGTAGAGTGTATAGTATAGAGTGTAGAGTGTAGGGTATAGAGTGTAGAGTGTGGGGTATAGAGTGTAGAGTGTAGGGTATAGAGTGTATGATATAGAGTGTAGGGTATAGAGTGTATGGTATAGATTGCAGGGTATAGAGTGTAGGGTATAGAGTGTAGGGTATAGAGTGTAGAGTGTAGGGTACAGAGTGTAGGGTATAGAGTGTATGGTATAGAGTGTATGGTATAGTTTGTAGGGTATAGAGTGTAGGGTATAGAGTGTAGAGTGTAGGGTATAGAGTGTAGGGTATAGAGTGTAGAGTGTAGGGTATAGAGTGTAGAAAGTAGGGTATAGTGTGTAGGGTATAGAGTGTAGAGTGTAGGGTATAGAGTGTAGGGTTTAGAGTGTAGGGTATAGAGTGTAGGGTATAGAGTGTAGGGTATAGTGTGTAGAGTGTAGGGTATAGAGTGTATGGTATAGAGTGTAGGGTGTAGAGTGTATAGTATAGAGCGTAGAGTGTAGGGTATAGAGTGTAGAGTGTGGGGTATAGAGTGTAGAGTGTAGGGTATAGAGTGTATGATATAGAGTGTAGGGTATAGAGTGTATGGTATAGATTGCAGGGTATAGAGTGTAGGGTATAGAGTGTAGGGTATAGAGTGTAGAGTGTAGGGTACAGAGTGTAGGGTATAGAGTGTATGGTATAGAGTGTATGGTATAGATTGTAGGGTATAGAGTGTAGGGTATAGAGTGTAGAGTGTAGGGTATAGAGTGTAGAAAGTAGGGTATAGTGTGTAGGGTATAGAGTGTAGAGTGTAGGGTATAGAGTGTAGGGTTTAGAGTGTAGGGTATAGAGTGTAGGGTATAGAGTGTAGAGTGTAGGGTATAGAGTGTATGGTATAGGGTGTAGGGTATAGAGTGTAGGGTATAGAGTGTAGGGTATAGAGTGTAGGGTATAGAGTGTAGAGTGTAGGGTATAGAGTTTAGGGTATAGAGTGTATGGTATAGAGTGTAGAGTGTAGGGTATAGAGTGTATAGTGTAGGGTATAGAGTGTAGGGTATAGAGTGTAGGGTATATAGCGTATGGTATAGGGTGTAGGGAATAGAGTGTAGATTGTAGGGTGTAGAGTGTATGGTATAGAGTGTAGGGTATAGAGTGTAGAGTATAGAGTGTAGGGTATAGAGTGTAGGGTATAGAGTGTAGGGTATAGAATGTATGGTATAGAGTGTAGGGAATAGAGTGTAGAGTGTAGGGTATAGAGTGTAGGGTATAGAGTGTAGATTGTATGGTATAGAGTGTAGGGTATAGAGTGTATAGTGTAGGGTATATAGTGTAGAGTGTAGGGTATAGAGTGTAGGGTATAGAGTGTTGGGATATAGATTGTAGGGTATAGAGTGTAGGGTATAGAGTGTAGGGTATAGAGTATATAGTGTAGGGTATAGAGTGTAGGTTATAGAGTGTAGAGTGTAGGGTATAGAGTGTAGGGTATAGAGTGTAGGGTATAGAGTGTAGGGTATAGAGTGTAGGGTATAAAGTGTAGAGTGTAGGGTATAGAGTGTAGGGTATAGAGTGTAGAGTGTAGGGTGTAGAGTGGAGAGTGTAGGGTATAGAGTGTAAGGTATAGAGTGTAGGGTATAGAGTGTATGTTATAGAGTCTAGGGTATAGAGTGTAGAGTGTAGGGTATAGAGTGTAGGGTATAGAGTGTAGGGTATAGAGTGTAGGGTATAAAGTGTAGAGTGTAGGGTATAGAGTGTAGGGTTTAGAGTGTATGTTATAGAGTGTAGGGTATAGAGTGTAGAGTGTAGGATATAGAGTGTAGAGTGTAGGGTATAGAGTGTAGGGTATATAGTGTAGGGTATAGAGTGTAGGGTATAGAGTGTAGGGTATAGAGTGTAGAGTGTAGGGTATAGAGTGTAGGGTATAGAGTGTAGAGTGTAGGGTATAGAGTGTATGGTATAGAGTGTAGGGTGTAGAGTGTATGGTATAGAGTGTAGGGTATAGAGTGTAGAGTGTAGGGTATAAAGTGTAGGGTATAGAGTGTAGGGTGTAGGGTATAGACTGTAGAGTGTAGGGTATAGAGTGTATGGTATAATGTGTAGGGTATAGAGTGTAGGGTGTAGAGTGTAGGGTATAGAGTGTAGGGTATAGATTGTAGGGTATAGAGTGTAGGGTATAGAGTGTAGGGTATAGTGTGTAGAGTGTAGGGTATAGAGTGTATGGTATAGAGTGTAGGGTGTAGAGTGTATAGTATAGAGTGTAGAGTGTAGGGTATAGAGTGTAGAGTGTGGGGTATAGAGTGTAGAGTGTAGGGTATAGAGTGTATGATATAGAGTGTAGGGTATAGAGTGTATGGTATAGATTGCAGGGTATAGAGTGTAGGGTATAGAGTGTAGGGTATAGAGTGTAGAGTGTAGGGTACAGAGTGTAGGGTATAGAGTGTATGGTATAGAGTGTATGGTATAGATTGTAGGGTATAGAGTGTAGGGTATAGAGTGTAGAGTGTAGGGTATAGAGTGTAGAAAGTAGGGTATAGTGTGTAGGGTATAGAGTGTAGAGTGTAGGGTATAGAGTGTAGGGTTTAGAGTGTAGGGTATAGAGTGTAGGGTATAGAGTGTAGGGTATAGTGTGTAGAGTTTAGGGTATAGAGTGTATGGTATAGAGTGTAGGGTGTAGAGTGTATAGTATAGAGTGTAGAGTGTAGGGTATAGAGTGTAGAGTGTAGGGTATAGAGTGTATGGTATAGGGTGTAGGGTATAGAGTGTAGGGTATAGAGTGTAGGGTATAGAGTGTAGGGTATAGAGTGTAGAGTGTAGGGTATAGAGTTTAGGGTATAGAGTGTATGGTATAGAGTGTAGAGTGTAGGGTATAGAGTGTATAGTGTAGGGTATAGAGTGTAGGGTATAGAGTGTAGGGTATATAGCGTATGGTATAGAGTGTAGGGAATAGAGTGTAGATTGTAGGGTGTAGAGTGTATGGTATAGAGTGTAGGGTATAGAGTGTAGAGTATAGAGTGTAGGGTATAGAGTGTAGGGTATAGAGTGTAGGGTATAGAATGTATGGTATAGAGTGTAGGGTATAGAATGTATGGTATAGAGTGTAGGGAATAGAGTGTAGATTGTAGGGTGTAGAGTGTATGGTATAGAGTGTAGGGTATAGAGTGTAGAGTATAGAGTGTAGGGTATAGAGTGTAGGGTATAGAGTGTAGGGTATAGAATGTATGGTATAGAGTGTAGGGAATAGAGTGTAGAGTGTAGGGTATAGAGTGTATGGTGTAGAGTGTAGGGTATAGCGTGTATAGTGTAGGGTATAGAGTGCAGGGTATAGAGTGTATGGAATAGAGTGTATGGAATATAGTGTACGGTATAGAGTGTAGAGTGTAGGGTATAGAGTGTAGGGTATAGAGCGTATGGTGTAGGGTATAGATTGTAGGGTATAGAGTGTAGAGTGTAGGGTATAGAGTGCATGATATAGAGGGTAGGGTGTAGAGTGTATGGTATAGAGTGTACAGTATAGAGTGTATGGTATAGAGTGTAGAGTGTAGGATATAGAGTGTATGGTATAGAGTGTAGGGTGTAGAGTGTATAGTATAGAGTGTAGGGTACAGAGTGTAGAGTGTAGGGTATAGAGTGTAGGGTATAGTGTGTATGGTATAGAGTGTACGGTATAGAGTGTATGATATAGAGTGTATGGTATATAGTGTAGGGTATAGAGTGTTTGGTATAGAGTGTAAGGTATAGAGTGTAGAGAGTAGGGTATAGATTTTAGAGTGTAGAGTGTAGGGTATAGAGTGTAGGGTATAGAGTGTATGGAATAGAGTGTATGGTATAGAGTGTAGGGTGTAGAGTGTAGGGTATAGTGTGTAGAGTGTAGGGTATAGAGTGTAGGGTATAGAGTGTAGGGTATAGAGTGTATGGTATAGAGTGTAGGGTATAGAGTGTATGGTATAGATTGCAGGGTATAGAGTGTAGGGTATAGAGTGTAGGGTATAGTGTGTAGAGTGTAGGGTATAGAGTGTAGGGTATAGAGTGTAGGGTATAGAGTGTATGGTATAGAGTGTATGGTATAGATTGTAGGGTATAGAGTGTAGGGTATAGAGTGTAGAGTGTAGGGTATAGAGTGTAGAAAGTAGGGTATAGTGTGTAGGGTATAGAGTGTAGAGTGTAGGGTATAGAGTGTAGGGTATAGAGTGTAGATTGTATGGTATAGAGTGTAGGGTATAGAGTGTATAGTGTAGGGTATAGAGTGTAGAGTGTAGGGTATAGAGTGTTGGGATATAGAGTGTAGGGTATAGAGTGTAGGGTATAGAGTGTAGGGTATAGATTGTAGGGTATAGAGTGTAGGGTATAGAGTGTAGGGTATAGAGTATATAGTGTAGGGTATAGAGTGTAGGGTATAGAGTGTAGAGTGTAGGGTATAGAGTGCAGGGTATAGAGTGTAGGTATAGAGTGTAGGGTATAAAGTGTAGAGTGTAGGTCATAGAGTGTAGGGTATAGAGTGTAGGGTATAGAGTGTAGGGTATAGAGTGTAGAGTGTAGGGTGTAGAGTGTAGAGTGTAGGGTATAGAGTGTAAGGTATAGAGTGTTGGGTATAGAGTGTATGTTATAGAGTGTAGGGTATAGAGTGTAGGGTATAGAGTGTAGGGTATAGAGTGTAGGGTATAAAGTGTAGAGTGTAGGGTATAGAGTGTAGGGTTTAAAGTGTATGTTATAGAGTGTAGGGTATAGAGTGTAGAGTGTAGGGTATAGAGTGTAGGGTATATAGTGTAGGGTATAGAGTGTAGGGTATAGAGTGTAGGGTATAGAGTGTAGAGTGTAGGGTATAGAGTGTAGAAAGTAGGGTATAGAGTGTAGAGTGTAGGGTATAGAGTGTAGGGTATAGAGTATAGAGTGTAGGGTATAGAGTGTAGAGTGTAGGGTATAGAGTGTAGGGTATAGAGTGTATAGTGTAGGGTATAGAGTGTAGGGTATAGAGTGTAGAGTGTAGGGTATAGAGTGTAGGGTATAGAGTGTAGGGTATAAAGTGTAGAGTGTAGGGTATAGAGTGTAGGGTATAGAGCGTATGGTGTAGGGTATAGATTGTAGGGTATAGAGTGTAGAGTGTAGGGTATAGAGTGCATGATACAGAGGGTAGGGTGTAGAGTGTATGGTATAGAGTGTACAGTATAGAGTGTATGGTATAGAGTGTAGAGTGTAGGATATAGAGTGTATGGTATAGAGTGTAGGGTGTAGAGTGTATAGTATAGAGTGTAGGGTACAGAGTGTAGAGTGTAGGGTATAGAGTGTAGGGTATAGTGTGTATGGTATAGAGTGTACGGTATAGAGTGTATGATATAGAGTGTATGGTATATAGTGTAGGGTATAGAGTGTTTGGTATAGAGTGTAAGGTATAGAGTGTAGAGAGTAGGGTATAGATTTTAGAGTGTAGAGTGTAGGGTATAGAGTGTAGGGTATAGAGTGTATGGAATAGAGTGTATGGTATAGAGTGTAGGGTGTAGAGTGTAGGGTATAGTGTGTAGAGTGTAGGGTATAGAGTGTAGGGTATAGAGTGTAGGGTATAGAGTGTATGGTATAGAGTGTAGGGTATAGAGTGTATGGTATAGATTGCAGGGTATAGAGTGTAGGGTATAGAGTGTAGAGTGTAGGGTATAGAGTGTAGAAAGTAGGGTATAGTGTGTAGGGTATAGAGTGTAGAGTGTAGGGTATAGAGTGTAGGGTATAGAGTGTAGGGTATAGTGTGTAGAGTGTAGGGTATAGAGTGTATGGTATAGAGTGTAGGGTGTAGAGTGTATAGTATAGAGTGTAGAGTGTAGGGTATAGAGTGTAGAGTGTGGGGTATAGAGTGTAGAGTGTAGGGTATAGAGTGTATGATATAGAGTGTAGGGTATAGAGTGTATGGTATAGATTGCAGGGTATAGAGTGTAGGGTATAGAGTGTAGGGTATAGAGTGTAGAGTGTAGGGTACAGAGTGTAGGGTATAGAGTGTATGGTATAGAGTGTATGGTATAGATTGTAGGGTATAGAGTGTAGGGTATAGAGTGTAGAGTGTAGGGTATAGAGTGTAGAAAGTAGGGTATAGTGTGTAGGGTATAGAGTGTAGAGTGTAGGGTATAGAGTGTAGGGTTTAGAGTGTAGGGTATAGAGTGTAGGGTATAGAGTGTAGAGTGTAGGGTATAGAGTGTATGGTATAGGGTGTAGGGTATAGAGTGTAGGGTATAGAGTGTAGGGTATAGAGTGTAGGGTATAGAGTGTAGAGTGTAGGGTATAGAGTTTAGGGTATAGAGTGTATGGTATAGAGTGTAGAGTGTAGGGTATAGAGTGTATAGTGTAGGGTATAGAGTGTAGGGTATAGAGTGTAGGGTATATAGCGTATGGTATAGAGTGTAGGGAATAGAGTGTAGATTGTAGGGTGTAGAGTGTATGGTATAGAGTGTAGGGTATAGAGTGTAGAGTATAGAGTGTAGGGTATAGAGTGTAGGGTATAGAGTGTAGGGTATAGAATGTATGGTATAGAGTGTAGGGAATAGAGTGTAGAGTGTAGGGTATAGAGTGTAGGGTATAGAGTGTAGATTGTATGGTATATAGTGTAGGGTATAAAGTGTATAGTGTAGGGTATATAGTGTAGAGTGTAGGGTATAGAGTGTAGGGTATAGAGTGTTGGGATATAGATTGTAGGGTATAGAGTGTAGGGTATAGAGTGTAGGGTATAGAGTATATAGTGTAGGGTATAGAGTGTAGGTTATAGAGTGTAGAGTGTAGGGTATAGAGTGTAGGGTATAGAGTGTAGGGTATAAAGTGTAGAGTGTAGGGTATAGAGTGTAGGGTATAGAGTGTAGAGTGTAGGGTGTAGAGTGGAGAGTGTAGGGTATAGAGTGTAAGGTATAGAGTGTAGGGTATAGAGTGTATGTTATAGAGTCTAGGGTATAGAGTGTAGAGTGTAGGGTATAGAGTGTAGGGAATAGAGTGTAGGGTATAGAGTGTAGGGTATAAAGTGTAGAGTGTAGGGTATAGAGTGTAGGGTTTAGAGTGTATGTTATAGAGTGTAGGGTATAGAGTGTAGAGTGTAGGATATAGAGTGTAGAGTGTAGGGTATAGAGTGTAGGGTATATAGTGTAGGGTATAGAGTGTAGGGTATAGAGTGTAGGGTATAGAGTGTAGAGTGTAGGGTATAGAGTGTAGGGTATAGAGTGTAGAGTGTAGGGTATAGAGTGTATGGTATAGAGTGTAGGGTGTAGAGTGTATGGTATAGAGTGTAGGGTATAGACTGTAGAGTGTAGGGTATAGAGTGTATGGTATAATGTGTAGGGTATAGAGTGTAGGGTGTAGAGTGTAGGGTATAGAGTTTAGGGTATAGAGTGTAGGGTATAGAGTGTAGGGTATAGAGTGTAGGGTATAGAGTGTAGGGTATAGTGTGTAGAGTGTAGGGTATAGAGTGTATGGTATAGAGTGTAGGGTGTAGAGTGTATAGTATAGAGTGTAGAGTGTAGGGTATAGAGTGTAGAGTGTGGGGTATAGAGTGTAGAGTGTAGGGTATAGAGTGTATGATATAGAGTGTAGGGTATAGAGTGTATGGTATAGATTGCAGGGTATAGAGTGTAGGGTATAGAGTGTAGGGTATAGAGTGTAGAGTGTAGGGTACAGAGTGTAGGGTATAGAGTGTATGGTATAGAGTGTATGGTATAGATTGTAGGGTATAGAGTGTAGGGTATAGAGTGTAGAGTGTAGGGTATAGAGTGTAGAAAGTAGGGTATAGTGTGTAGGGTATAGAGTGTAGAGTGTAGGGTATAGAGTGTAGGGTTTAGAGTGTAGGGTATAGAGTGTAGGGTATAGAGTGTAGGGTATAGTGTGTAGAGTGTAGGGTATAGAGTGTATGGTATAGAGTGTAGGGTGTAGAGTGTATAGTATAGAGTGTAGAGTGTAGGGTATAGAGTGTAGAGTGTGGGGTATAGAGTGTAGAGTGTAGGGTATAGAGTGTATGATATAGAGTGTAGGGTATAGAGTGTATGGTATAGATTGCAGGGTATAGAGTGTAGGGTATAGAGTGTAGGGTATAGAGTGTAGAGTGTAGGGTACAGAGTGTAGGGTATAGAGTGTATGGTATAGAGTGTATGGTATAGATTGTAGGGTATAGAGTGTAGGGTATAGAGTGTAGAGTGTAGGGTATAGAGTGTAGAAAGTAGGGTATAGTGTGTAGGGTATAGAGTGTAGAGTGTAGGGTATAGAGTGTAGGGTTTAGAGTGTAGGGTATAGAGTGTAGGGTATAGAGTGTAGAGTGTAGGGTATAGAGTGTATGGTATAGGGTGTAGGGTATAGAGTGTAGGGTATAGAGTGTAGGGTATAGAGTGTAGGGTATAGAGTGTAGAGTGTAGGGTATAGAGTTTAGGGTATAGAGTGTATGGTATAGAGTGTAGAGTGTAGGGTATAGAGTGTATAGTGTAGGGTATAGAGTGTAGGGTATAGAGTGTAGGGTATATAGCGTATGGTATAGAGTGTAGGGAATAGAGTGTAGATTGTAGGGTGTAGAGTGTATGGTATAGAGTGTAGGGTATAGAGTGTAGAGTATAGAGTGTAGGGTATAGAGTGTAGGGTATAGAGTGTAGGGTATAGAATGTATGGTATAGAGTGTAGGGAATAGAGTGTAGAGTGTAGGGTATAGAGTGTATGGTGTAGAGTGTAGGGTATAGCGTGTATAGTGTAGGGTATAGAGTGCAGGGTATAGAGTGTATGGAATATAGTGTACGGTATAGAGTGTAGAGTGTAGGGTATAGAGTGTAGGGTATAGAGCGTATGGTGTAGGGTATAGATTGTAGGGTATAGAGTGTAGAGTGTAGGGTATAGAGTGCATGATATAGAGGGTAGGGTGTAGAGTGTATGGTATAGAGTGTACAGTATAGAGTGTATGGTATAGAGTGTAGAGTGTAGGATATAGAGTGTATGGTATAGAGTGTAGGGTGTAGAGTGTATAGTATAGAGTGTAGGGTACAGAGTGTAGAGTGTAGGGTATAGAGTGTAGGGTATAGTGTGTATGGTATAGAGTGTACGGTATAGAGTGTATGATATAGAGTGTATGGTATATAGTGTAGGGTATAGAGTGTTTGGTATAGAGTGTAAGGTATAGAGTGTAGAGAGTAGGGTATAGATTTTAGAGTGTAGAGTGTAGGGTATAGAGTGTAGGGTATAGAGTGTATGGAATAGAGTGTATGGTATAGAGTGTAGGGTGTAGAGTGTAGGGTATAGTGTGTAGAGTGTAGGGTATAGAGTGTAGGGTATAGAGTGTAGGGTATAGAGTGTATGGTATAGAGTGTAGGGTATAGAGTGTATGGTATAGATTGCAGGGTATAGAGTGTAGGGTATAGAGTGTAGGGTATAGTGTGTAGAGTGTAGGGTATAGAGTGTAGGGTATAGAGTGTAGGGTATAGAGTGTATGGTATAGAGTGTATGGTATAGATTGTAGGGTATAGAGTGTAGGGTATAGAGTGTAGAGTGTAGGGTATAGAGTGTAGAAAGTAGGGTATAGTGTGTAGGGTATAGAGTGTAGAGTGTAGGGTATAGAGTGTAGGGTATAGAGTGTAGATTGTATGGTATAGAGTGTAGGGTATAGAGTGTATAGTGTAGGGTATAGAGTGTAGAGTGTAGGGTATAGAGTGTTGGGATATAGAGTGTAGGGTATAGAGTGTAGGGTATAGAGTGTAGGGTATAGATTGTAGGGTATAGAGTGTAGGGTATAGAGTGTAGGGTATAGAGTATATAGTGTAGGGTATAGAGTGTAGGGTATAGAGTGTAGAGTGTAGGGTATAGAGTGCAGGGTATAGAGTGTAGGGTATAGAGTGTAGGGTATAAAGTGTAGAGTGTAGGTTATAGAGTGTAGGGTATAGAGTGTAGGGTATAGAGTGTAGGGTATAGAGTGTAGAGTGTAGGGTGTAGAGTGTAGAGTGTAGGGTATAGAGTGTAAGGTATAGAGTGTTGGGTATAGAGTGTATGTTATAGAGTGTAGGGTATAGAGTGTAGGGTATAGAGTGTAGGGTATAGAGTGTAGGGTATAAAGTGTAGAGTGTAGGGTATAGAGTGTAGGGTTTAGAGTGTATGTTATAGAGTGTAGGGTATAGAGTGTAGAGTGTAGGGTATAGAGTGTAGGGTATATAGTGTAGGGTATAGAGTGTAGGGTATAGAGTGTAGGGTATAGAGTGTAGAGTGTAGGGTATAGAGTGTAGAAAGTAGGGTATAGAGTGTAGAGTGTAGGGTATAGAGTGTAGGGTATAGAGTATAGAGTGTAGGGTATAGAGTGTAGAGTGTAGGGTATAGAGTGTAGGGTATAGAGTGTATAGTGTAGGGTATAGAGTGTAGGGTATAGAGTGTAGAGTGTAGGGTATAGAGTGTAGGGTATAGAGTGTAGGGTATAAAGTGTAGAGTGTAGGGTATAGAGTGTAGGGTATAGAGTGTAGAGTGTAGGGTATAGAGTGCATGATATAGAGGGTAGGGTGTAGAGTGTATGGTATAGAGTGTACAGTATAGAGTGTATGGTATAGAGTGTAGAGTGTAGGATATAGAGTGTATGGTATAGAGTGTAGGGTGTAGAGTGTATAGTATAGAGTGTAGGGTACAGAGTGTAGAGTGTAGGGTATAGAGTGTAGGGTATAGTGTGTATGGTATAGAGTGTACGGTATAGAGTGTATGATATAGAGTGTATGGTATATAGTGTAGGGTATAGAGTGTTTGGTATAGAGTGTAAGGTATAGAGTGTAGAGAGTAGGGTATAGATTTTAGAGTGTAGAGTGTAGGGTATCCCAATACAGCAAAAAGGACTAATAAAACGTAACTTTTAATACTCAAAAAGTAACCTAAAAAAAAAAAAAAAAAAACACAAATCACCCATGTGAAAAATAAACCATAACAGGGGCTATGTCTCTACCATATAACGTGATGGTCCATAGAGACTAGTGAGCCCTCTATAGGATAAAACAGAACTCGACTGCAATAACAACAGCCAGAATCCTGATTGCTGAGGCAGTGAATATGACAAAGCTGTGCCACCAATGTTTATATGTGGACACAGCAAATCTACTGCACTCAGTCACATAAGACCAGAAAAAACAGTCCTAGCTTATATTATAAAAAAATACTTGCTGGTGTTTAATAAATGTACATATAAATAAATAAGGAACGGTCTCACCAATTCCAAAGCGAGGGCAACGGAGCACCAGATAATCCCCTGTTAGGTAGACATCCAGGATACGAAGGGATGACAGTCCCTATATCAATCCCTATGGGGCTATAAATAGTCTATCCCCCAAAGCTCCTGCCCTTACAAGGGCAGTCCACAACTACCCCTATACATAAGAAGCCCTGCACTCTCCCTTATAAATTCGTCCCTACGCGTTTCGTCCAAGACAACTCTTCAGGGGACATGCTTGCTTGTAGAGAAGGAGTGCCTAAATATTAAAGTAGAGGGACATAAAGTCCTGCCGCCCTCTATGCTGTCAAGCTTGACAGCATAGAGGGCGGCAGGACTTTATGTCCCTCTACTTTAATATTTAGGCACTCCTTCTCTACAAGCAAGCATGTCCCCTGAAGAGTTGTCTTGGACGAAACGCGTAGGGACGAATTTATAAGGGAGAGTGCAGGGCTTCTTATGTATAGGGGTAGTTGTGGACTGCCCTTGTAAGGGCAGGAGCTTTGGGGGATAGACTATTTATAGCCCCATAGGGATTGATATAGGGACTGTCATCCCTTCGTATCCTGGATGTCTACCTAACAGGGGATTATCTGGTGCTCCGTTGCCCTCGCTTTGGAATTGGTGAGACCGTTCCTTATTTATTTATATGTACATTTATTAAACACCAGCAAGTATTTTTTTATAATATAAGCTAGGACTGTTTTTTCTGGTCTTATGTGACTGAGTGCAGTAGATTTGCTGTGTCCACATATAAACATTGGTGGCACAGCTTTGTCATATTCACTGCCTCAGCAATCAGGATTCTGGCTGTTGTTATTGCAGTCGAGTTCTGTTTTATCCTATAGAGGGCTCACTAGTCTCTATGGACCATCACGTTATATGGTAGAGACATAGCCCCTGTTATGGTTTATTTTTCACATGGGTGATTTGTGTTTTTTTTTTTTTTTTTTTTTTTTTAGGTTACTTTTTGAGTATTAAAAGTTACGTTTTATTAGTCCTTTTTGCTGTATTGGGATTATTTATAGGATTATTTATTGTATTTATTACACAGATTTTGCTTTGTTATCGTAGAGTGTAGGGTATAGAGTGTAGGGTATAGAGTGTATGGAATAGAGTGTATGGTATAGAGTGTAGGGTGTAGAGTGTAGGGTATAGTGTGTAGAGTGTAGGGTATAGAGTGTAGGGTATAGAGTGTAGGGTATAGAGTGTATGGTATAGAGTGTAGGGTATAGAGTGTATGGTATAGATTGCAGGGTATAGAGTGTAGGGTATAGAGTGTAGGGTATAGTGTGTAGAGTGTAGGGTATAGAGTGTAGGGTATAGAGTGTAGGGTATAGAGTGTATGGTATAGAGTGTATGGTATAGATTGTAGGGTATAGAGTGTAGGGTATAGAGTGTAGAGTGTAGGGTATAGAGTGTAGAAAGTAGGGTATAGTGTGTAGGGTATAGAGTGTAGAGTGTAGGGTATAGAGTGTAGGGTATAGAGTGTAGATTGTATGGTATAGAGTGTAGGGTATAGAGTGTATAGTGTAGGGTATAGAGTGTAGAGTGTAGGGTATAGAGTGTAGGGTATAGAGTGTTGGGATATAGAGTGTAGGGTATAGAGTGTAGGGTATAGAGTGTAGGGTATAGATTGTAGGGTATAGAGTGTAGGGTATAGAGTGTAGGGTATAGAGTATATAGTGTAGGGTATAGAGTGTATGGTATAGAGTGTAGTGTGTAGAGTGTATGGTATAGTGTGTAGTGTACAGAGTGTAGAGTGTAGGGTATAGAGTGTAGGGTATAGAGTGTAGGGTATAGAGTGTACGGTATAGACTGTACGATATAGAGTGTATGGTATATAGTGTAGGGTATAGAGTGTTTGGTATAGAGTGTAAGGTATAGAGTGTAGAGAGTAGGGTATAGATTTTAGAGTGTAGAGTGTATGGTATAGAGTGTAGGGTATAGAGTGTATGGAATAGAGTGTATGGTATAGAGTGTAGGTTGTAGAGTGTAGGGTATAGAGTGTAGAGTGTGGTTTATAGAGTGTAGAGTGTAGGGTATAGAGTGTTTGGTATAGAGTGTAAGGTATAGAGTGTAGAGAGTAGGTTATAGATTTTAGAGTGTAGAGTGTATGGTATAGAGTGTAGGGTATAGAGTGTATGGAATAGAGTGTATGGTATAGAGTGTAGGTTGTAGAGTGTAGGGTATAGAGTGTAGAAAGTAGGGTATAGTGTGTAGGGTATAGAGTGTAGAGTGTAGGGTATAGAGTGTAGGGTTTAGAGTGTAGGGTATAGAGTGTAGGGTATAGAGTGTAGGGTATAGTGTGTAGAGTGTAGGGTATAGAGTGTATGGTATAGAGTGTAGGGTGTAGAGTGTATAGTATAGAGTGTAGAGTGTAGGGTATAGAGTGTAGAGTGTGGGGTATAGAGTGTAGAGTGTAGGGTATAGAGTGTATGATATAGAGTGTAGGGTATAGAGTGTATGGTATAGATTGCAGGGTATAGAGTGTAGGGTATAGAGTGTAGGGTATAGAGTGTAGAGTGTAGGGTACAGAGTGTAGGGTATAGAGTGTATGGTATAGAGTGTATGGTATAGATTGTAGGGTATAGAGTGTAGGGTATAGAGTGTAGAGTGTAGGGTATAGAGTGTAGAAAGTAGGGTATAGTGTGTAGGGTATAGAGTGTAGAGTGTAGGGTATAGAGTGTAGGGTTTAGAGTGTAGGGTATAGAGTGTAGGGTATAGAGTGTAGAGTGTAGGGTATAGAGTGTATGGTATAGGGTGTAGGGTATAGAGTGTAGGGTATAGAGTGTAGGGTATAGAGTGTAGGGTATAGAGTGTAGAGTGTAGGGTATAGAGTTTAGGGTATAGAGTGTATGGTATAGAGTGTAGAGTGTAGGGTATAGAGTGTATAGTGTAGGGTATAGAGTGTAGGGTATAGAGTGTAGGGTATATAGCGTATGGTATAGAGTGTAGGGAATAGAGTGTAGATTGTAGGGTGTAGAGTGTATGGTATAGAGTGTAGGGTATAGAGTGTAGAGTATAGAGTGTAGGGTATAGAGTGTAGGGTATAGAGTGTAGGGTATAGAATGTATGGTATAGAGTGTAGGGAATAGAGTGTAGAGTGTAGGGTATAGAGTGTATGGTGTAGAGTGTAGGGTATAGCGTGTATAGTGTAGGGTATAGAGTGCAGGGTATAGAGTGTATGGAATAGAGTGTATGGAATATAGTGTACGGTATAGAGTGTAGAGTGTAGGGTATAGAGTGTAGGGTATAGAGCGTATGGTGTAGGGTATAGATTGTAGGGTATAGAGTGTAGAGTGTAGGGTATAGAGTGCATGATATAGAGGGTAGGGTGTAGAGTGTATGGTATAGAGTGTACAGTATAGAGTGTATGGTATAGAGTGTAGAGTGTAGGATATAGAGTGTATGGTATAGAGTGTAGGGTGTAGAGTGTATAGTATAGAGTGTAGGGTACAGAGTGTAGAGTGTACGGTATAGAGTGTATGATATAGAGTGTATGGTATATAGTGTAGGGTATAGAGTGTTTGGTATAGAGTGTAAGGTATAGAGTGTAGAGAGTAGGGTATAGATTTTAGAGTGTAGAGTGTAGGGTATAGAGTGTAGGGTATAGAGTGTATGGAATAGAGTGTATGGTATAGAGTGTAGGGTGTAGAGTGTAGGGTATAGTGTGTAGAGTGTAGGGTATAGAGTGTAGGGTATAGAGTGTAGGGTATAGAGTGTATGGTATAGAGTGTAGGGTATAGAGTGTATGGTATAGATTGCAGGGTATAGAGTGTAGGGTATAGAGTGTAGGGTATAGTGTGTAGAGTGTAGGGTATAGAGTGTAGGGTATAGAGTGTAGGGTATAGAGTGTATGGTATAGAGTGTATGGTATAGATTGTAGGGTATAGAGTGTAGGGTATAGAGTGTAGAGTGTAGGGTATAGAGTGTAGAAAGTAGGGTATAGTGTGTAGGGTATAGAGTGTAGAGTGTAGGGTATAGAGTGTAGGGTATAGAGTGTAGATTGTATGGTATAGAGTGTAGGGTATAGAGTGTATAGTGTAGGGTATAGAGTGTAGAGTGTAGGGTATAGAGTGTTGGGATATAGAGTGTAGGGTATAGAGTGTAGGGTATAGAGTGTAGGGTATAGATTGTAGGGTATAGAGTGTAGGGTATAGAGTGTAGGGTATAGAGTATATAGTGTAGGGTATAGAGTGTAGGGTATAGAGTGTAGAGTGTAGGGTATAGAGTGCAGGGTATAGAGTGTAGGGTATAGAGTGTAGGGTATAAAGTGTAGAGTGTAGGTTATAGAGTGTAGGGTATAGAGTGTAGGGTATAGAGTGTAGGGTATAGAGTGTAGAGTGTAGGGTGTAGAGTGTAGAGTGTAGGGTATAGAGTGTAAGGTATAGAGTGTTGGGTATAGAGTGTATGTTATAGAGTGTAGGGTATAGAGTGTAGGGTATAGAGTGTAGGGTATAGAGTGTAGGGTATAGAGTGTAGGGTATAAAGTGTAGAGTGTAGGGTATAGAGTGTAGGGTTTAGAGTGTATGTTATAGAGTGTAGGGTATAGAGTGTAGAGTGTAGGGTATAGAGTGTAGGGTATATAGTGTAGGGTATAGAGTGTAGGGTATAGAGTGTAGGGTATAGAGTGTATAGTGTAGGGTATAGAGTGTAGAAAGTAGGGTATAGAGTGTAGAGTGTAGGGTATAGAGTGTAGGGTATAGAGTATAGAGTGTAGGGTATAGAGTGTAGAGTGTAGGGTATAGAGTGTAGGGTATAGAGTGTATAGTGTAGGGTATAGAGTGTAGGGTATAGAGTGTAGAGTGTAGGGTATAGAGTGTAGGGTATAGAGTGTAGGGTATAAAGTGTATAGTGTAGGGTATAGAGTGTAGGGTATAGAGTGTAGAGTGTAGGGTATAGAGTGCATGATATAGAGGGTAGGGTGTAGAGTGTATGGTATAGAGTGTACAGTATAGAGTGTATGGTATAGAGTGTAGAGTGTAGGATATAGAGTGTATGGTATAGAGTGTAGGGTGTAGAGTGTATAGTATAGAGTGTAGGGTACAGAGTGTAGAGTGTAGGGTATAGAGTGTAGGGTATAGTGTGTATGGTATAGAGTGTACGGTATAGAGTGT
>NW_027194667.1:0-8926 GCF_032444005.1 Ranitomeya imitator | reverse complement strand
CTTTACGATGAGCCTAATTCAGTGGATCAGGCTGAGAAAAATCTGCTGGCTTTATGCCAGGGTCAGGATGATGTAGAAGTATATTGTCAGAAATTTAGGAAATGGTCAGTACTTACTCTGTGGAATGAATCTGCACTAGCGGCTTTGTTCAGAAAGGGTCTCTCTGAAGCTCTTAAGGATGTAATGGTGGGATTTCCTATGCCTGCTGGTTTGAATGAGTCTATGTCCTTGGCCATTCAGATCGGTCGTCGCTTGCGCGAGCGTAAATCTGTGCACCATCTGGCGGTACTGCCTGAGAGTAAACCTGAGCCTATGCAGTGCGACAGGACTATGACTAAAGTAGAACGGCAAGAACACAGACGTCTGAACAGACTGTGTTTCTATTGTGGTGATTCTACTCATGCTATTTCTAATTGTCCTAAACGCACTAGGTGGTTCGATAGCTCTGCCGTTATTGGTACTGTACAGTCCAAATTCCTTTTGTCCATTACCTTAATGTGCTCTTTGTCATCGTATTCTGTCATGGCGTTTGTGGATTCAGGCGCTGCCCTGAATCTGATGGATTTGGATTATGCTAAACGTTGTGGATTTTTCTTGGAGCCTTTGCGGTGTCCTATTCCGTTGAGAGGAATTGATGCTACACCTTTGGCCAAGAATAAGCCTCAGTACTGGGCCCAGCTGACCATGTGCATGGCTCCTGCACATCAGGAAGTTATTCGCTTTCTGGTACTGCATAATTTGCATGATGTGGTCGTGTTGGGGTTGCCATGGCTACAAACCCATAATCCAGTATTGGATTGTAACTCTATGTCGGTAACCAGCTGGGGTTGTCAGGGAGTACATGGTGATGTTCCATTTTTGTCTATTTCGTCATCCATTCCTTCTGACATCCCAGAGTTCTTGTCGGACTTTCAGGATGTATTTGAAGAGTCCAAGTCTGATGCCCTACCTCCGCATAGGAATTGTGATTGTGCTATCGATTTGATTCCTGGTAGTAAATTCCCTAAGGGTCGTTTATTTAATTTGTCCGTACCTGAACACACCGCTATGCGCAGTTATGTGAAGGAGTCCCTGGAGAAGGGACATATTCGCCCATCGTCGTCACCATTGGGAGCAGGGTTCTTTTTTGTAGCCAAGAAGGATGGTTCGCTAAGACCGTGTATTGATTACCACCTTCTTAATAAGATCACTGTTAAGTTTCAGTATCCCTTGCCATTGATTTCTGACTTGTTTGCTCGGATTAAGGGGGCTAGTTGGTTTACTAAGATTGATCTTCGTGGTGCGTATAATCTGGTGAGAATCAGGCAGGGAGATGAATGGAAAACGGCATTTAATACGCCCGAGGGTCATTTTGAGTATCTGGTGATGCCGTTCGGACTTGCCAATGCTCCATCTGTTTTTCAGTCTTTTATGCATGACATTTTCCGTGAGTATCTGGATAAATTCTTGATTGTTTACTTGGATGACATTTTGATCTTCTCAGATGATTGGGAGTCTCATGTGAAGCAAGTCAGAATGGTTTTCCAGGTACTGCGTGCTAATTCCTTGTTCGTGAAGGGATCAAAGTGTCTCTTCGGTGTGCAGAAAGTTTCATTTTTGGGGTTCATCTTTTCCCCTTCTACTATCGAGATGGATCCGGTTAAGGTTCAGGCCATCCAGGATTGGACTCAGCCGACATCTCTAAAAAGTCTGCAGAAATTCCTGGGCTTTGCTAATTTTTATCGTCGCTTCATCTGTAATTTTTCTAGCATTGCCAGACCATTGACCGATTTGACCAAGAAGGGTGCTGATTTGGTTAATTGGTCTTCTGCTGCCGTGGAAGCTTTTCAGGAGTTGAAGCGTCGTTTTTGCTGTGCCCCTGTGTTGTGTCAACCTGATGTTTCTCTTCCGTTCCAGGTCGAGGTTGATGCTTCTGAGATTGGTGCAGGGGCGGTTTTGTCACAGAGAGGTTCTGGTTGCTCAGTGTTCAAACCATGTGCTT
The DNA here is from genome assembly GCF_032444005.1 of Ranitomeya imitator. Taxonomy (NCBI): domain Eukaryota; kingdom Metazoa; phylum Chordata; class Amphibia; order Anura; family Dendrobatidae; genus Ranitomeya; species Ranitomeya imitator. The sequence goes on along the minus strand of NW_027194667.1, from coordinate 6,945 downwards.
TCTTTTCCAGGAAATTTTCTGCTGCTGAGCGTAATTATGATGTGGGCAACCGAGAGTTGCTGGCCATGAAGTGGGCATTCGAGGAGTGGCGTCATTGGCTTGAGGGTGCTAAGCATCGCGTGGTGGAATTGACTGATCATAAGAACTTGACTTATCTCGAGTCTGCCAAGCGCTTGAATCCTAGACAGGCCCGTTGGTCGTTATTTTTTGCTCGTTTTGATTTTGTGATTTCATACCTTCCGGGCTCTAAAAATGTGAAGGCGGATGCTCTGTCTAGGAGTTTTGTGCCCGACTCTCCGGGGTTATCTGAGCCGGCGAGTATCCTCAAGGAAGGGGTCATTGTGTCTGCCATCTCCCCTGATTTGCGGAGAGTGTTGCAGAAATTTCAGGCTAATAAACCTGATCGTTGTCCGGCCGAGAAACTGTTCGTCCCTGATAGGTGGACTAGTAAAGTTATCTCTGAACTTCATTGTTCGGTGCTGGCCGGTCATCCAGGAATCTTTGGTACCAGGGAGTTGGTTGCTAGATCCTTCTGGTGGCCATCTCTGTCACGGGATGTGCGTGCTTTTGTGCAGTCCTGTGGAATTTGTGCTAGGGCTAAGCCCTGCTGTTCACGTGCCAGTGGGTTGCTTTTGCCATTGCCGGTCCCGAAGAGGCCTTGGACACATATTTCGATGGATTTCATTTCTGACCTTCCCGTTTCTCAAAAGATGTTAGTCATTTGGGTGGTCTGTGATCGCTTTTCTAAAATGGTCCATCTGGTGCCCTTGGTTAAATTGCCTTCCTCCTCTGATTTGGTGCCTTTGTTCTTCCAGCATGTGGTTCGTTTACATGGCATTCCTGAGAATATTGTTTCTGACAGAGGTTCCCAGTTTGTCTCGAGGTTCTGGCGAGCCTTTTGTGGTAGGATGGGCATTGACCTATCTTTCTCCTCGGCCTTCCATCCTCAGACTAATGGCCAGACCGAACGAACCAATCAGACCTTTGAAACATATCTGAGATGTTTTGTTTCCGCTGACCAGGATGATTGGGTGTCATTTTTGCCGTTGGCTGAGTTCGCCCTTAATAATCGGGCCAGCTCGGCTACCTTGGTCTCTCCATTTTTCTGCAATTCTGGGTTCCATCCTCGTTTCTCTTCAGGACAGGTTGAGTCTTCGGACTGTCCTGGTGTGGATTCTGTGGTGGACAGGTTGCAGCAGATCTGGACTCAGGTAGTGGACAATTTGACCTTGTCCCAGGAGAAGGCTCAGCTTTTCGCTAATCGCAGACGCCGTGTGGGACCCCGACTTCGTGTTGGGGATTTGGTTTGGTTATCTTCTCGTCATATTCCTATGAAGGTTTCCTCTCCTAAATTTAAACCTCGTTTTATTGGTCCGTATAGGATTTCTGAGATTCTCAATCCGGTGTCTTTTCGTCTGACCCTCCCAGACTCCTTTTCCATACATAATGTATTCCATAGGTCGTTGTTGAGGAGATACGTGGCACCTATGGTTCCATCTGTGGAGCCTCCTGCCCCTGTTTTGGTGGAGGGGGAATTGGAGTATATTGTGGAGAAGATTTTGGATTCTCGTGTCTCTAGACGGAAACTCCAGTATCTGGTCAAATGGAAGGGTTATGCTCAGGAAGATAATTCCTGGGTTTTTGCCTCTGATGTCCATGCCCCAGATCTTGTTCGTGCCTTTCATGTGGCTCATCCTGGTCGGCCTGGGGGTTCTGGTGAGGGTTCGGTGACCCCTCCTCAAGGGGGGGGTACTGTTGTGAATTCTGTGGCTGAGTTCACTTCTATGGTCACAAGTGGTATTGCAGTCTCTGGGCTTCCTCCCTCAGGTGTTTTGGTGAGCTCGTTGGCTGCCTTGCTATTTAGCTCCACCTGAGTCTGTCTTCCTTGCTCCTTGTCAATGTTCCAGTGTTGGATCTGAGCTACTGCATCTTTCCTTGGGCCTGCTGCTCTGCTAGATAAGTGCTTCTAGTTTGTTTTCTGTTTTTTTCTGTCCAGCTTGCTATTGTCTTTTGCTGGAAGCTCTGAGAAGCAGAGGGGTGCACCGCCGTGCTGTTAGTTCGGCACGGTGGGTCTTTTTGCCCCTTTGCGTGGTTTTCGTTTTAGGGTTTTTTGTAGACTGCATAGTTCTCTTTGCTATCCTCGCTCTGTCTAGAATATCGGGCCTCACTTTGCTGAATCTATTTCATTCCTACGTTTGTCTTTTCATCTTGCTAACAGTCATTATATGTGGGGGGCTGCCTATTCCTTTGGGGTATTTCTCTGAGGTAAGTCAGGCTTGTATTTCTATCTTCAGGCTAGTCAGCTCCTCAGGCAGTGCCGAGTTGCATAGGTAGTTGTTAGGCGCAATCCACTGCTGCTTATAGTTGTGTGAGGATAGATCAGGTACTGCAGTCTACAGAGATTCCACGTCTCAGAGCTCGTCCTATTGTTTTTGGTTATTGCCAGATCTCTGTATGTGCGCTGATTACTGCACGCTGTGTTGCCTGATTGCCAGCCATAACACTCCTGGGCAGGTGAAGTATGTCCCCAGGGCTTCCCAGAGTGTAGTTGGTAGATGGTGGATGGTGTAAGGTGCAGTGAATAATGAGGACACAAGGTTGCAGTCTCTATACCTTTACTGAAGGCTTCAACATCCACAGTCCAGGGCACCAGACCACAGGGTAGGCAGTCTGGCCGGTCTGAAGGCAAATCCAGAGTCCCCTTATCCAGGTTGAATTCAGTAGCCTTCTTACTAGCGCCTGGGTGTTGTAGTACTGCTGAGCAACTCGGTGAGGTCCTCACAACTCTTGTATATGTTCTAGATGTTATCTCTTCCTCTCTGTCCCCCAGATGGTGTGGATAGGACAAACCCGTATGACTGATGCCCTGAGGCTTGTTTATAGGGACCCTAGAGATGCCCCGACCCCCACAATTTGCCACCGTGTCTTCTTAGGTACTTAGGTTGGGCAGCCAACTTGGAATTGACTGTCCTGCCAGTCTCTGAAGTAAGGCGTAGAGTCTATTACTCCCTCGGTGTTCCGGCCACCGGCTATGCGCCTCAGGAGGCAGCCTCTCTCAGGGTAGGACTCCTTCTGGTTTTCTCCTTGTGCTATGACTTCGTGTCTCACTTTCTACAATACAATTCCTTTCTTGTTCTTTGTTGGGATGCTGCCGCACGTGGGGCAGGCGCAGCTTTGTGTCTTTCTGTCTCGTGCTAGGCCTCCCAACAGGATCCCACCCCTGTATGGGGCCCTCTGTCTGCAGCTTGGTGTTCCTCCCTTCCCGCTGTCTGCCTGTCAGGTGTTGCCTGGGCCAAGCCCAGTTAGCTTCTCACTAACTTTCTATCCAACCCACCAGTTTTACCCTAATGAGGAGTGCCCTAATAGATAGGAGCCAGGCTCCCCCTGGTGACTGGAGTGTGAAGTGTGGTGTATGGTTTGTGATACCTGGCAGGGTGGACTCCTTTAGTGCCATCAGACGTAATATCACTCCCCCTGGTAGAAGAATAACATTACTGCAACAAACCAGGACTCTTACTATCTATCTATGAAACATAATTACCTGTAGAGGTATTCTATCTTACGAAGTGCATGTACCCTCTTAGGGTATACTATCATTAACCCTTAAGGTGCTAATCAACATTTTCTTTCTTTCTTTTTCTTTCACGTATGCAGGACTGTCTACCCCCACGGGCCTACTGCATTTTTGTTCCTAAAACCTATCATTTTATTTAAAGTACATCAGTTTAACATTTTAACTACATACTATATGCAATGTGAACTTTATTACTAACTAACTTCTTAAGGCAACATTATTACTCTTTAGTAAGGTGCAACAAATGAACATTCCCTTTAAGAGGGGAAACTCAAGTCTTTCTCTGAGGTAGTGCAAAGTATCAACACGTCAGTTAAAACTTTTGGAACAGTAAAACTTTCACGAAGTTTTCAGTTTTTTTTGTAAAACCAGTGGGGTGCACCTTTAAGAAGGTGCAAACTATATACACCGGACAGTTTGTGAACCATTCACCGTCCATGATTCCAATGTTCTGTAAAACAATGATGAAATTGTGCAAAACTTGAAACAATAGGGATCCCGGGTAAACAAAGGGATCCCTTTAAGTGTTAACCCAGAACGGGTTTTAAAGCAGCAAAAGATAACCAGTTAACTATTTACAGCCTTCGTTTCTCTAGTCACCTTCCACGACAGCCACTTCGGAGGTTGTCTTCCCCGCCCTAATAGGGGACAGGAACACAAGCGGTTAAATACCCCTCCCCTTCCTGCACCGCCAGTGTTTTCCTGTCCCCTATGGGGCATGAAGAGTTTCTGAAGGGGCTGCCGTGGCCGGTGACGGAGCTCCACTTACCCAGAAGCCGGGCGGCATGAAGGTCGGGTTTCCCTCCTTGATAATGCCGCTCCCGTCTCCTCTCTTCGGAGCGACTCGGGACCCTCCCGCCCCTCCGGCGCTCCCTTTGGGGGCAATGCGGGGCGGTGATGTGCTTGCCGGGGGCCTCCTGCAGCCCCCCGGTTCCCTCCTCCACAGCTGCAGCGCTGGAGGTGGCGCGCGTCCCGGGCTGGGGCCGGAGAGCCTGATGACTTCCGGGTTAAAGCGCGCCACTTCCGGTTCAACCAGGAAGCGTGCCATGGAGCGCACGCCGGCCGGCAATGGCGTCCAGCAGCAGAAGCACGCCATACAAACAGCGTCGGGGGCGTTCTTGGACCTACCCCAATCGGGCCACACGTGGGGGGAGGAGCACTGCACGCTGGACCACCGATCCTTATAAAAAGATCCGGGTAGCAAGGTAAGCTGTCTGACTGTTAGCAACCTGACGGACATGGACAGTGACAGACCCCCTTGCTCTGCATCTGCAGATGCCAGCGTTCCCCCTCCTACCAAAGTAAGTAGCAGGTGTTGGGCCCAGCTATCCCCTATATACATATGTGCTTTTATGTATATATGTATATATAGATATTCCTCTAAGTGGCTTAGCAAACCCTCTCTCTCTCTCTCTTAGGGAGAAAAGGTTTCCGACCCTAAAAAGTCAAGCCGCAAATGCAAAGTGTGTACGGCCAAACTCCCATCAACATACGGGAAAAAGCTCTGCCAATCCTGTACGGATGAGGTCCTGCGCGCCGAACAACCCTCGCTGTTGGATAGCATTAGATCCCTCATTAAAGATGAGGTCCATTCTTCTATGGCTTCCTTCTCTCAGATGTCGGTGCCTCAGCCACCCCCTCCAAAAAAGAGGAAAAAAGCCCCAGTAGAATCCGACCCGGACTCGGGAGAAATCCAGTCCTCAAGTTCAGAGGATAACTGGGAAAACGAAGGCTCCACTTCTACCCCCACCTGTAGATCAGAAAACAAAAAATATTATTTTAGTTCTGAGGACATGAGTGAACTAATCGGTTTAGTAAGAAGCACCATGGGGGTAGAGGATGAAGAAGTTACACTCACAGTACATAATGAGATGTTTGAGGGTCTGAAACCCAAAGACCAAAAAGGGTTCCCGGTGCATAAGAACTTACGAGATCTAATTCTGCATGAATGGGACCTCCCTGAAAAAGGTCTGACTATACCATCGGAACTGAAAAACCGGTACCCATTAGATGGGGATAACTCCTTATGGGAGACCCCGAAAGTAGATGTTCAGGTGTCTAGGGTAACTAAAAAAACTGCCCTCCCCTTTGAGGACTCTTCGCAACTCAAGGATCCAATGGATCGTAAAATAGAGAGTTTATTAAAAAAGTCCTGGGACACCTCCACAAATCTGCTAAAATCTAATATAGCCTCTACTTGCGTGGCCAGATCTCTATTTATCTGGTTACGCAAACTTGAGGATCACTTGACTCAAGGCACCCCAAGAGAGGAGATTTTAGACTCCCTACCCTTACTACAGAAAGCTACAGGGTTCCTAGCCGATGCATCTGCTGAATCGGTTCGAGTAGCCGCGAAAGCTGCCGTTCTCTCTAACTCGTCCAGGAGAGCACTCTGGATAAAATCCTGGGGAGGCGATTTTGTCTCCAAGTCCAAATTATGTAGCATACCCTTTCAGGGTCATAATGTATTTGGACCCGTCCTGGACGATATTTTGGATAAGGCGGCAGATAAAAAGAAATCTCTCCCTGAGCAAAAGACCCCAAAAAAACGCTTTTTTCGTCCCTCCCGTGATCAAACCTCACAGAGAGGAAAAGGCAAAACGGGAAGATGGAGTTATCCTAAGGGAGGCAGGGGAAAAAATATCCTGGCCCCTCAGGCCCAGCAAACCCCAGATAAACAATGACTGTACTCCGGTCGGGGGTCGACTCTCACGATTTTTCACCGAGTGGCAAAACATCTCCGCAAATCAGTGGGTCCTTCGTACCATTCAAGAAGGATTAAAAATAGAATTCGTGAGACCACCCCCACATTGCGTAAAGATAACCTCCCTTCAAAACCCAGATCTCCAAAACTCCTTGTCACAAGATCTACAAAAATTAATACAATCAAATGTGATTTCTCAGGTGCCGAAGTTAGAGGAAGGACGTGGTCATTATTCACGCCTTTTTCTAATAACCAAGCCGTCGGGGAAGAACAGAATTATCATAAATTTGAAACCCTTAAACGATTCTGTCCGATACGGGAGATTCAAAATGGAGACAGTCAAATCCGTGATTCCCCTCATCGGTCAGGGTTGGATGATGGCGACTGTGGACCTGAGGGATGCGTACTACCATGTGCCAATCCATCCAGAGCACAGGAAATTCCTCAGGTTCGCAGTCTCCAAGGGTCACCAAATCAAACATTTTCAGTTCAATGTTCTCCCCTTCGGCATCTCTTCGGCCCCTCGGGTCTTCACAAAGATTATGGCGGAAGCGATAATCTTCATCCGTCAGCAGGGAATATGCATAGTCCCGTATCTAGACGACCTGCTTATCATGGCTCCATCTGCCTCCCATCTGGAAACAGACGTATCAAAGTCCCTAGAGAT
>NW_027194666.1:0-16334 GCF_032444005.1 Ranitomeya imitator | reverse complement strand
GTGCCTTCTGGGAGAAGCGAAGTCTCCCTAAGCTAGAAGATCGTTGGGTACAGCCGGGACCAGCTGCTTCGAAAGCATCACCAAACCAGGGATTCAAGCTTCAGGAGGCTAATTTGCATATTCCAGGTGCCTTCTGGGAGAAGCGAAGTCTCCCTAAGCTAGAAGATCGTTGGGTACAGCCGGGACCAGCTGCTTCGAACGCATCACCAAACCAGGGATTCAAGCTTCAGGAGGCTAATTTGCATATTCCAGGTGCCTTCTGGGAGAAGCGAAGTCTCCCTAAGCTAGAAGATCGTTGGGTACAGCCGGACCAGCTGCTTCGAGAAGCAATCACCAAACCAGGGATTCAAGCTTCAGGAGGCCAATTTGCATATTCCAGGTGCCTTCTGGAGAAGCGAAGTCTCCCTAAGCTAGAAGATCGTTGGGTACAGCCGGGACCAGCTGCTTCGAAAGCATCACCAAACCAGGGATTCAAGCTTCAGGAGGCTAATTTGCATATTCCAGGTGCCTTCTGGGAGAAGCGAAGTCTCCCTAAGCTAGAAGATCGTTGGGTACAGCCGGACCAGCTGCTTCGAAAGCATCACCAAACCAGGGATTCAAGCTTCAGGAGGCTAATTTGCATATTCCAGGTGCCTTCTGGGAGAAGCGAAGTCTCCCTAAGCTAGAAGATCGTTGGGTACAGCCGGGACCAGCTGCTTCGAAAGCATCACCAAACCAGGGATTCAAGCTTCAGGAGGCTAATTTGCATATTCCAGGTGCCTTCTGGGAGAAGCGAAGTCTCCCTAAGCTAGAAGATCGTTGGGTACAGCCGGGACCAGCTGCTTCGAAAGCATCACCAAACCAGGGATTCAAGCTTCAGGAGGCTAATTTGCATATTCCAGGTGCCTTCTGGGAGAAGCGAAGTCTCCCTAAGCTAGAAGATCGTTGGGTACAGCCGGGACCAGCTGCTTCGAAAGCATCACCAAACCAGGGATTCAAGCTTCAGGAGGCTAATTTGCATATTCCAGGTGCCTTCTGGGAGAAGCGAAGTCTCCCTAAGCTAGAAGATCGTTGGGTACAGCCGGACCAGCTGCTTCGAAAGCATCACCAAACCAGGGATTCAAGCTTCAGGAGGCTAATTTGCATATTCCAGGTGCCTTCTGGGAGAAGCGAAGTCTCCCTAAGCTAGAAGATCGTTGGGTACAGCCGGGACCAGCTGCTTCGAAAGCATCACCAAACCAGGGATTCAAGCTTCAGGAGGCTAATTTGCATATTCCAGGTGCCTTCTGGGAGAAGCGAAGTCTCCCTAAGCTAGAAGATCGTTGGGTACAGCCGGGACCAGCTGCTTCGAAAGCATCACCAAACCAGGGATTCAAGCTTCAGGAGGCTAATTTGCATATTCCAGGTGCCTTCTGGGAGAAGCGAAGTCTCCCTAAGCTAGAAGATCGTTGGGTACAGCCGGGACCAGCTGCTTCGAAAGCATCACCAAACCAGGGATTCAAGCTTCAGGAGGCTAATTTGCATATTCCAGGTGCCTTCTGGGAGAAGCGAAGTCTCCCTAAGCTAGAAGATCGTTGGGTACAGCCGGGACCAGCTGCTTCGAAAGCATCACCAAACCAGGGATTCAAGCTTCAGGAGGCAATTTGCATATTCCAGGTGCCTTCTGGGAGAAGCGAAGTCTCCCTAAGCTAGAAGATCGTTGGGTACAGCCGGGACCAGCTGCTTCGAAAGCATCACCAAACCAGGGATTCAAGCTTCAGGAGGCTAATTTGCATATTCCAGGTGCCTTCTGGGAGAAGCGAAGTCTCCCTAAGCTAGAAGATCGTTGGGTACAGCCGGGACCAGCTGCTTCGAAAGCATCACCAAACAGGGATTCAAGCTTCAGGAGGCCAATTTGCATATTCCAGGTGCCTTCTGGAGAAGCGAAGTCTCCCTAAGCTAGAAGATCGTTGGGTACAGCCGGGACCAGCTGCTTCGAAAGCATCACCAAACCAGGGATTCAAGCTTCAGGAGGCTAATTTGCATATTCCAGGTGCCTTCTGGGAGAAGCGAAGTCTCCCTAAGCTAGAAGATCGTTGGGTACAGCCGGGACCAGCTGCTTCGAAAGCATCACCAAACCAGGGATTCAAGCTTCAGGAGGCTAATTTGCATATTCCAGGTGCCTTCTGGGAGAAGCGAAGTCTCCCTAAGCTAGAAGATCGTTGGGTACAGCCGGGACCAGCTGCTTCGAAAGCATCACCAAACCAGGGATTCAAGCTTCAGGAGGCTAATTTGCATATTCCAGGTGCCTTCTGGGAGAAGCGAAGTCTCCCTAAGCTAGAAGATCGTTGGGTACAGCCGGGACCAGCTGCTTCGAAAGCATCACCAAACCAGGGATTCAAGCTTCAGGAGGCTAATTTGCATATTCCAGGTGCCTTCTGGGAGAAGCGAAGTCTCCCTAAGCTAGAAGATCGTTGGGTACAGCCGGGACCAGCTGCTTCGAAAGCATCACCAAACCAGGGATTCAAGCTTCAGGAGGCTAATTTGCATATTCCAGGTGCCTTCTGGGAGAAGCGAAGTCTCCCTAAGCTAGAAGATCGTTGGGTACAGCCGGGACCAGCTGCTTCGAAAGCATCACCAAACCAGGGATTCAAGCTTCAGGAGGCAATTTGCATATTCCAGGTGCCTTCTGGGAGAAGCGAAGTCTCCCTAAGCTAGAAGATCGTTGGGTACAGCCGGGACCAGCTGCTTCGAAAGCATCACCAAACCAGGGATTCAAGCTTCAGGAGGCTAATTTGCATATTCCAGGTGCCTTCTGGGAGAAGCGAAGTCTCCCTAAGCTAGAAGATCGTTGGGTACAGCCGGGACCAGCTGCTTCGAAAGCATCACCAAACCAGGGATTCAAGCTTCAGGAGGCTAATTTGCATATTCCAGGTGCCTTCTGGGAGAAGCGAAGTCTCCCTAAGCTAGAAGATCGTTGGGTACAGCCGGGACCAGCTGCTTCGAAAGCATCACCAAACCAGGGATTCAAGCTTCAGGAGGCTAATTTGCATATTCCAGGTGCCTTCTGGGAGAAGCGAAGTCTCCCTAAGCTAGAAGATCGTTGGGTACAGCCGGGACCAGCTGCTTCGAAAGCATCACCAAACCAGGGATTCAAGCTTCAGGAGGCTAATTTGCATATTCCAGGTGCCTTCTGGGAGAAGCGAAGTCTCCCTAAGCTAGAAGATCGTTGGGTACAGCCGGGACCAGCTGCTTCGAAAGCATCACCAAACCAGGGATTCAAGCTTCAGGAGGCTAATTTGCATATTCCAGGTGCCTTCTGGGAGAAGCGAAGTCTCCCTAAGCTAGAAGATCGTTGGGTACAGCCGGGACCAGCTGCTTCGAAAGCATCACCAAACCAGGGATTCAAGCTTCAGGAGGCTAATTTGCATATTCCAGGTGCCTTCTGGGAGAAGCGAAGTCTCCCTAAGCTAGAAGATCGTTGGGTACAGCCGGGACCAGCTGCTTCGAAAGCATCACCAAACCAGGGATTCAAGCTTCAGGAGGCTAATTTGCATATTCCAGGTGCCTTCTGGGAGAAGCGAAGTCTCCCTAAGCTAGAAGATCGTTGGGTACAGCCGGGACCAGCTGCTTCGAAAGCATCACCAAACCAGGGATTCAAGCTTCAGGAGGCTAATTTGCATATTCCAGGTGCCTTCTGGGAGAAGCGAAGTCTCCCTAAGCTAGAAGATCGTTGGGTACAGCCGGGACCAGCTGCTTCGAAAGCATCACCAAACCAGGGATTCAAGCTTCAGGAGGCTAATTTGCATATTCCAGGTGCCTTCTGGGAGAAGCGAAGTCTCCCTAAGCTAGAAGATCGTTGGGTACAGCCGGGACCAGCTGCTTCGAAAGCATCACCAAACCAGGGATTCAAGCTTCAGGAGGCTAATTTGCATATTCCAGGTGCCTTCTGGGAGAAGCGAAGTCTCCCTAAGCTAGAAGATCGTTGGGTACAGCCGGGACCAGCTGCTTCGAAAGCATCACCAAACCAGGGATTCAAGCTTCAGGAGGCTAATTTGCATATTCCAGGTGCCTTCTGGGAGAAGCGAAGTCTCCCTAAGCTAGAAGATCGTTGGGTACAGCCGGGACCAGCTGCTTCGAAAGCATCACCAAACCAGGGATTCAAGCTTCAGGAGGCTAATTTGCATATTCCAGGTGCCTTCTGGGAGAAGCGAAGTCTCCCTAAGCTAGAAGATCGTTGGGTACAGCCGGGACCAGCTGCTTCGAAAGCATCACCAAACCAGGGATTCAAGCTTCAGGAGGCTAATTTGCATATTCCAGGTGCCTTCTGGGAGAAGCGAAGTCTCCCTAAGCTAGAAGATCGTTGGGTACAGCCGGGACCAGCTGCTTCGAAAGCATCACCAAACCAGGGATTCAAGCTTCAGGAGGCTAATTTGCATATTCCAGGTGCCTTCTGGGAGAAGCGAAGTCTCCCTAAGCTAGAAGATCGTTGGGTACAGCCGGGACCAGCTGCTTCGAAAGCATCACCAAACCAGGGATTCAAGCTTCAGGAGGCTAATTTGCATATTCCAGGTGCCTTCTGGGAGAAGCGAAGTCTCCCTAAGCTAGAAGATCGTTGGGTACAGCCGGGACCAGCTGCTTCGAAAGCATCACCAAACCAGGGATTCAAGCTTCAGGAGGCTAATTTGCATATTCCAGGTGCCTTCTGGGAGAAGCGAAGTCTCCCTAAGCTAGAAGATCGTTGGGTACAGCCGGGACCAGCTGCTTCGAAAGCATCACCAAACCAGGGATTCAAGCTTCAGGAGGCTAATTTGCATATTCCAGGTGCCTTCTGGGAGAAGCGAAGTCTCCCTAAGCTAGAAGATCGTTGGGTACAGCCGGGACCAGCTGCTTCGAAAGCATCACCAAACCAGGGATTCAAGCTTCAGGAGGCTAATTTGCATATTCCAGGTGCCTTCTGGGAGAAGCGAAGTCTCCCTAAGCTAGAAGATCGTTGGGTACAGCCGGGACCAGCTGCTTCGAAAGCATCACCAAACCAGGGATTCAAGCTTCAGGAGGCTAATTTGCATATTCCAGGTGCCTTCTGGGAGAAGCGAAGTCTCCCTAAGCTAGAAGATCGTTGGGTACAGCCGGGACCAGCTGCTTCGAAAGCATCACCAAACCAGGGATTCAAGCTTCAGGAGGCTAATTTGCATATTCCAGGTGCCTTCTGGGAGAAGCGAAGTCTCCCTAAGCTAGAAGATCGTTGGGTACAGCCGGGACCAGCTGCTTCGAAAGCATCACCAAACCAGGGATTCAAGCTTCAGGAGGCTAATTTGCATATTCCAGGTGCCTTCTGGGAGAAGCGAAGTCTCCCTAAGCTAGAAGATCGTTGGGTACAGCCGGGACCAGCTGCTTCGAAAGCATCACCAAACCAGGGATTCAAGCTTCAGGAGGCTAATTTGCATATTCCAGGTGCCTTCTGGGAGAAGCGAAGTCTCCCTAAGCTAGAAGATCGTTGGGTACAGCCGGGACCAGCTGCTTCGAAAGCATCACCAAACCAGGGATTCAAGCTTCAGGAGGCTAATTTGCATATTCCAGGTGCCTTCTGGGAGAAGCGAAGTCTCCCTAAGCTAGAAGATCGTTGGGTACAGCCGGGACCAGCTGCTTCGAAAGCATCACCAAACCAGGGATTCAAGCTTCAGGAGGCTAATTTGCATATTCCAGGTGCCTTCTGGGAGAAGCGAAGTCTCCCTAAGCTAGAAGATCGTTGGGTACAGCCGGGACCAGCTGCTTCGAAAGCATCACCAAACCAGGGATTCAAGCTTCAGGAGGCTAATTTGCATATTCCAGGTGCCTTCTGGGAGAAGCGAAGTCTCCCTAAGCTAGAAGATCGTTGGGTACAGCCGGGACCAGCTGCTTCGAAAGCATCACCAAACCAGGGATTCAAGCTTCAGGAGGCTAATTTGCATATTCCAGGTGCCTTCTGGGAGAAGCGAAGTCTCCCTAAGCTAGAAGATCGTTGGGTACAGCCGGGACCAGCTGCTTCGAAAGCATCACCAAACCAGGGATTCAAGCTTCAGGAGGCTAATTTGCATATTCCAGGTGCCTTCTGGGAGAAGCGAAGTCTCCCTAAGCTAGAAGATCGTTGGGTACAGCCGGGACCAGCTGCTTCGAAAGCATCACCAAACCAGGGATTCAAGCTTCAGGAGGCCAATTTGCATATTCCAGGTGCCTTCTGGGAGAAGCGAAGTCTCCCTAAGCTAGAAGATCGTTGGGTACAGCCGGGACCAGCTGCTTCGAAAGCATCACCAAACCAGGGATTCAAGCTTCAGGAGGCTAATTTGCATATTCCAGGTGCCTTCTGGGAGAAGCGAAGTCTCCCTAAGCTAGAAGATCGTTGGGTACAGCCGGGACCAGCTGCTTCGAAAGCATCACCAAACCAGGGATTCAAGCTTCAGGAGGCTAATTTGCATATTCCAGGTGCCTTCTGGGAGAAGCGAAGTCTCCCTAAGCTAGAAGATCGTTGGGTACAGCCGGGACCAGCTGCTTCGAAAGCATCACCAAACCAGGGATTCAAGCTTCAGGAGGCTAATTTGCATATTCCAGGTGCCTTCTGGGAGAAGCGAAGTCTCCCTAAGCTAGAAGATCGTTGGGTACAGCCGGGACCAGCTGCTTCAAAAGCATCACCAAACCAGGGATTCAAGCTTCAGGAGGCTAATTTGCATATTCCAGGTGCCTTCTGGGAGAAGCGAAGTCTCCCTAAGCTAGAAGATCGTTGGGTACAGCCGGGACCAGCTGCTTCGAAAGCATCACCAAACCAGGGATTCAAGCTTCAGGAGGCCAATTTGCATATTCCAGGTGCCTTCTGGGAGAAGCGAAGTCTCCCTAAGCTAGAAGATCGTTGGGTACAGCCGGGACCAGCTGCTTCGAAAGCATCACCAAACCAGGGATTCAAGCTTCAGGAGGCCAATTTGCATATTCCAGGTGCCTTCTGGGAGAAGCGAAGTCTCCCTAAGCTAGAAGATCGTTGGGTACAGCCGGGACCAGCTGCTTCGAAAGCATCACCAAACCAGGGATTCAAGCTTCAGGAGGCTAATTTGCATATTCCAGGTGCCTTCTGGGAGAAGCGAAGTCTCCCTAAGCTAGAAGATCGTTGGGTACAGCCGGGACCAGCTGCTTCGAAAGCATCACCAAACCAGGGATTCAAGCTTCAGGAGGCTAATTTGCATATTCCAGGTGCCTTCTGGGAGAAGCGAAGTCTCCCTAAGCTAGAAGATCGTTGGGTACAGCCGGGACCAGCTGCTTCGAAAGCATCACCAAACCAGGGATTCAAGCTTCAGGAGGCTAATTTGCATATTCCAGGTGCCTTCTGGGAGAAGCGAAGTCTCCCTAAGCTAGAAGATCGTTGGGTACAGCCGGGACCAGCTGCTTGGAAAGAATCACCAAACCGCGCGCAGAATTTTTGCCTGTAGGACATTATTGCAAGAGAGCTTGGCTGAGTAGATTACACAAGAAGGAAAACACACAGCAAGTCAGCAGGATCTAGGAGCAACATGGCAGATGTGACAACCTACATGGTGAGCTGCAGCATGTGCTACATGTTCACAGATCGACCAGAAGAAGAATCCAATTTCACCTGTCAGAAGTGTAGACTAGTGGCCCTTTTAGAAGAAAAGGTGCGGGGTCTGGAAGAAAGAATAGCAACTTTGAAACTCATCAAAGAGAATGAAGACTTTCTAGACAGAACAGAAGCATCTCTACTGGTCACAGAAGGTGCAAAAAGTGTCAGAGAACCTCCAAAAGCAGATGAGTGGAAGCATGTGACCAAAAGAAGCAAGAAGACCATGGAGAAATCACCAACCACACAACTGAAGAACCGATATCAAATCTTTGTAGAGGATGAAGATGGCACACCTAAGAATGAAGCAATACCAGCAAGCAAAAAAGAAAAGGGCACACAGCAACAAGTGACAGCAAAAAGTACAGCCAAGAAGCAACGAAGAGTGGTGGTGGTGGGAGACTCACTACTGAGAGGCACCGAAGCAGCCATCTGCAGACCGGACATAACTGCAAGAGAAGTATGCTGCCTTCCAGGTGCGATGATCAAGGATGTGACCGATAGGATACCAAAGCTCTTCAGCTCCAAGGATGTCCACCCATTTCTTCTGATACATGTTGGCACCAATGACACGGAAAGGAAGGACCTACCGACAATCTGCAAGGACTTTGAAGAGTTGGGGAAGAAAGTAAAGGAACTGGATGCACAGGTAGTTTTTTCTTCTATCCTTCCAGTAGACGGGCATGGCACCAGGAGATGGAACAGGATCCTTGATGCAAACAACTGGCTAAGACGATGGTGCAGACAACAAGGATTTGGATTCCTGGACCACGGTGTGAATTACTGGTATGATGGACTCCTCGCCAGAGACGGACTACACCTCAACAAACCTGGGAAACACACATTCGCCAGAAGACTCGCTACACTCATCAGGAGGGCGTTAAACTAGAAGAAGAGGGGACGGGAAGAAAAACATTAGACTCGAACAAAGACGACCCAGGAAAACATACTCAGAAGGGAGGTAAGAACATTTCTAAAACAATCCACAGTGAGGAGATTGGAACAAAACAAAATCCTGCAAAAACTGCATGCTCGCAAACGCCAGAAGCCTGACAAACAAGATGGAAGAACTAGAAGCAGAAATATCTACAGGTAACTTTGACATAGTGGGAATAACCGAGACATGGTTAGATGAAAGCTATGACTGGGCAGTTAACTTACAGGGTTACAGTCTGTTTAGAAAGGATCGTAAAAATCGGAGAGGAGGAGGGGTTTGTCTCTATGTAAAGTCTTGTCTAAAGTCCACTTTAAGGGAGGATATTAGCGAAGGGAATGAGGATGTCGAGTCCATATGGGTTGAAATTCATGGAGGGAAAAATGGTAACAAAATTCTCATTGGGGTCTGTTACAAACCCCCAAATATAACAGAAAGCATGGAAAGTCTACTTCTAAAGCAGATAGATGAAGCTGCAACCCATAATGAGGTCCTGGTTATGGGGGACTTTAACTACCCGGATATTAACTGGGAAACAGAAACCTGTGAAACCCATAAAGGCAACAGGTTTCTGCTAATAACCAAGAAAAATTATCTTTCACAATTGGTGCAGAATCCAACCAGAGGAGCAGCACTTTTAGACCTAATACTATCTAATAGACCTGACAGAATAACAAATCTGCAGGTGGTTGGGCATTTAGGAAATAGCGACCACAATATTGTGCAGTTTCACCTGTCTTTCACTAGGGGGACTTGTCAGGGAGTCACAAAAACATTGAACTTTAGGAAGGCAAAGTTTGAACAGCTTAGAGATGCCCTTAATCTGGTAGACTGGGACAATATCCTCAGAAATGAGAATACAGATAATAAATGGGAAATGTTTAAGAACATCCTAAATAGGCAGTGTAAGCGGTTTATACCTTGTGGGAATAAAAGGACTAGAAATAGGAAAAACCCAATGTGGCTAAACAAAGAAGTAAGACAGGCAATTAACCGTAAAAAGAAAGCATTTGCACTACTAAAGCAGGATGGCACCATTGAAGCTCTAAAAAACTATAGGGAGAAAAATACTTTATCTAAAAAACTAATTAAAGCTGCCAAAAAGGAAACAGAGAAGCACATTGCTAAGGAGAGTAAAACTAATCCCAAACTGTTCTTCAACTATATCAATAGTAAAAGAATAAAAACTGAAAATGTAGGCCCCTTAAAAAATAGTGAGGAAAGAATGGTTGTAGATGACGAGGAAAAAGCTAACATATTAAACACCTTCTTCTCCACGGTATTCACGGTGGAAAATGAAATGCTAGGTGAAATCCCAAGAAACAATGAAAACCCTATATTAAGGGTCACCAATCTAACCCAAGAAGAGGTGCGAAACCGGCTAAATAAGATTAAAATAGATAAATCTCCGGGTCCGGATGGCATACACCCACGAGTACTAAGAGAACTAAGTAATGTAATAGATAAACCATTATTTCTTATTTTTAGTGACTCTATAGCGACAGGGTCTGTTCCGCAGGACTGGCGCATAGCAAATGTGGTGCCAATATTCAAAAAGGGCTCTAAAAGTGAACCTGGAAATTATAGGCCAGTAAGTCTAACCTCTATTGTTGGTAAAATATTTGAAGGGTTTCTGAGGGATGTTATTCTGGATTATCTCAATGAGAATAACTGTTTAACTCCATATCAGCATGGGTTTATGAGAAATCGCTCCTGTCAAACCAATCTAATCAGTTTTTATGAAGAGGTAAGCTATAGACTGGACCACGGTGAGTCATTGGACGTGGTATATCTCGATTTTTCCAAAGCGTTTGATACCGTGCCGCACAAGAGGTTGCTACACAAAATGAGAATGCTTGGTCTGGGGGAAAATGTGTGTAAATGGGTTAGTAACTGGCTTAGTGATAGAAAGCAGAGGGTGGTTATAAATGGTATAGTCTCTAACTGGGTCGCTGTGACCAGTGGGGTACCGCAGGGGTCAGTATTGGGACCTGTTCTCTTCAACATATTCATTAATGATCTGGTAGAAGGTTTACACAGTAAAATATTGATATTTGCAGATGATACAAAACTATGTAAAGCAGTTAATACAAGAGAAGATAGTATTCTGCTACAGATGGATCTGGATAAGTTGGAAACTTGGGCTGAAAGGTGGCAGATGAGGTTTAACAATGATAAATGTAAGGTTATACACATGGGAAGAGGGAATCAATATCACCATTACACACTGAATGGGAAACCACTGGGTAAATCTGACAGGGAGAAGGACTTGGGGATCCTAGTTAATGATAAACTTACCTGGAGCAGCCAGTGCCAGGCAGCAGCTGCCAAGGCAAACAGGATCATGGGGTGCATTAAAAGAGGTCTGGATACACATGATGAGAGCATTATACTGCCTCTGTACAAATCCCTAGTTAGACCGCACATGGAGTACTGTGTCCAGTTTTGGGCACCGGTGCTCAGGAAGGATATAATGGAACTAGAGAGAGTACAAAGGAGGGCAACAAAATTAATAAAGGGGATGGGAGAACTACAATACCCAGATAGATTAGCGAAATTAGGATTATTTAGTCTAGAAAAAAGACGACTGAGGGGCGATCTAATAACCATGTATAAGTATATAAGGGGACAATACAAATATCTCGCTGAGGATCTGTTTATACCAAGGAAGGTGACGGGCACAAGGGGGCATTCTTTGCGTCTGGAGGAGAGAAGGTTTTTCCACCAACATAGAAGAGGATTCTTTACTGTTAGGGCAGTGAGAATCTGGAATTGCTTGCCTGAGGAGGTGGTGATGGCAAACTCAGTCGAGGGGTTCAAGAGAGGCCTGGATGTCTTCCTGGAGCAGAACAATATTGTATCATACAATTATTAGGTTCTGTAGAAGGACGTAGATCTGGGTATTTATTATGATGGAATATAGGCTGAACTGGATGGACAAATGTCTTTTTTCGGCCTTACTATGTTACTATGTTACTATGTAAATGCCGCTGTCTGCGTTTGACAGCGGCATTTAACTAGTTAATAGGTGCGGGCAGATCGCGATTCTGCCCACGCCTATTACGGGCACATGTCAGCTGTTCAAAACAGCTGACATGTCCCGGTTTTGATGCGGGCTCACCGCGGAGCCCTGCATCAAAGCAGGGGATCTGACCTCGGACGTACTATCCCGTCCAAGGTCAGATAGGGGTTAATCTTGGATGTATTATTCCAGCAGGGTTAAATTGCTCTTTACTGGATACTTGGGTTGAAGTCGGGTTTATGCATGGATCGGAATAACGTATCGTGGATTTATACTTCGATCATGAGGTTTTATCTGGCATGACATATCTTGGATCTACACTTCGATCAAGAATCCTCGTTTGATATCATCTATTGGTCATGGCTATATGGAATTGGACTGGCCCTTGCCCTTATATATTGAAACTGGGATCATAAATAGAATTGTCTACTTTAGAGTTGGTGGTTTTGAATTTGGACATTGGTAATAAGTCTTGTAGTATTGGCTCATGGGGCAGGGGAGTTGGTAGTTCTGTTAGGTAGGTAGTGAAATACTGCACACATCATATATGTATTATTGACAGGTTCCTCCTGCATATATGGTGATCCATGGTTTCACCTCTGGTTCCATGGATATTACCATTGACTGTGGTTTAATTAATGGTATTTGGACCCCTAACATATGGGGTGGTCTTTATAAATTTTTATTACTTGATATATTGACATTTTTATAATAAAATATTATATATATATATATATATATTTGGGCATGTAATATTCGGTACTTGTCTATAATAATTAATGTTTCTATGTTCTACCTTGTATGGTTGTCTGATATGGTGGGATTGTTAGTCCTCGGGGACGAATGTATGGTACTGCCTGGTGGGCCATGAGTATGTAGTGGAGAAATTGTGCTGTGGGTGGTCGTGGCTTATTTTCCGCAGGCACGGTGGTTGGATCTATGTCTTAAGTCCACGCGTGCGCATATTTTCTTTATATTCTTTTTATATGCTTACATTGGCCGTGCAGTTTCTTATGTGGAATGGGGCTTTTGTGCCCTGTCACTATACTGCGCATGTGTGGCTGTTCGGTTCGCGCTCCGGCCCGCGCCTGCGCATCTCTCCCTTTTTGACCTCCACAGCAATTGCGGCTGTGCTCCAGTTTGCGCCTTCCCCCTTCGACATCTATGGCAGCTGTAGCTTTCTACCTGCCGTCCGCTTCCAGGATTGATCACACCAGCCTGCACCAGTAGGCTGTTAGACACGGGATCTTGGGATATTTATTCACAGGTTGGTCACATGTTTTTTACTGCCCCTGACGAAGCCTCACTTGCGGGGGCGATACGCGTGGTTCCATGTCCTGCCTTCCACCCTGGGCCTTTTGAGCATGGTCATTGTTCATGCAATCGTGGTATACTGGGTAATATATCCTCCTTCTTCTTACTGATTTCCTATTATGGATTACTCTTTTATATAAGTGCTGGGGGTGTTATTTTCACCGGTCATCAGGCTAGTGATTTGAGCTGGTTGCCTTGGATAGGGCACCCATCCAGTGGATTTTTCAGGAGTGCATCAATTGAACTCGAGTGTTGAGAGTTCTTAATTGGATAAGAATATGGTGCGCCCCATGAGCCATTAAGTAAGGGGAATGTTGTATATTTATGCATGAATATACCGTGTTTCCCCGAAAGTAAGACAGTGTCTTACATTCTTTTACCACTCAAAAGTCCCACTACGTCTTACTTTCGGGGTATGTCTTACATTGGAAAAAAAAACGCTGCGTTTTTTTTTCTAACGTACAGTTTACTACCGTACTAGTGTTGAGCGATACTGTCTGATACTTGAAAGTATCGGTATCGGATAGTATCGGCCGATACCCGAAAAATATCGGATATCGCCGATACTGATACCAATACAAGTCAATGGGACACAAGTATCGGAAGGTATCCCTGGATGGTTCCCAGGATCTGAAGGAGAGGAAACTCTCCTTCAGGCCCTGCGATCCATATTTAAGTGTAAAGTAAAGAATTAAAATAAAAAATATCGCTATACTTACCCTCTGACGCGCCCTGGTACTAACTGGGAACCTTCCTTCCTTCGAATCAGCGCTTCCAGGACTTGCGGTGACGTCGCGGCTTGTGATTGGTCGCGCGACCGCCCATGTGACCGCTCGCACGACCAATCAGAAGCCGCGACGTCACCGCAGGTCCTGGAAGCGCTGATTCGAAGGAAGGAAGGTTCCCGGTTAGTACCAGGGCGCGTCAGAGGGTAAGTATAGCGATATTTTTTATTTTAATTCTTTATTTTACACTTAAATATGGATCGCAGGGCCTGAAGGAGAGTTACCTCTCCTTCAGACCCTGGGAACCATCGAGTTTCGGCCGACCCCGACACTACTCAGCACTACGGTATTTACTACGTCTTACTTTCGGGGTACGTCTTACATTAGCCGACCCCTCTAAAACCCCCACTACGTCTTACTTTCGGGGGTGTCTTACTATCGGGGAAACACGGTATGTATTATTGTATACCAGGTCTTATATTGAAGTGTGATGTTATTCACCCAGGGTGGAGACAGTTGTATGGTTATTTTAATTATGTTTTAATGTTGTTGTGCACCAATAAAGTGGATATTTTTATATCATGATAGTCGCTGTGGTGTGCATATTGTCCAGTAGTGCTCTTTCTTCTCTAGGATAGGACAATACCTTCATGACAGCTAACTCGAGCCTTTTTACAGGGACTCTAGCACGCCCCGGGCTCTATATATTACTGTGTCTCAGGTGTGTGTGGCGGACAGGTAACCTGCAGTTCAGCTGTCCTGCCAGTCTCTGCTGTAAGTCATAGAGTCCCTTACAACCTCGGTGGTCCAGCTACCGGTAATCCGCGCTTCAGAAGGAGGCAGCCTGCTCGTGGCTGGTCTCCCCTGATATATCCTCTCCTGTGCTTCGCTCTCCTTCAAGCTCACTGAACGATGTCCTCTCTTTCTGTATATCTCCTTTCCAGGAGCTGTAGCAACTGTGGCTACACGGCTCCTTACACCTTCTTCTGCCTCAGACTGCTCCAGTCTGTTCCTGGCACTTTCTCTCACTAACTTTCCCTCCAAGCCACAATACAAATGCATATGTAGGGGAATCACCTAGTAAATAGGATCAAAAGCTCCCCCTTGTGGCCTGGAGTGTGAACATGTTGTGTGCATTGTGATTACCTGGTGAGGGTTATCTTTCATCGCTTCCAAACATCACTATAAGGAAAGCAATGCTACTGTGACGACCAGGACCCTGGGGCGCTACATAAACACTGCCTATATTTTCTGGAGTAAATCTATAAAACTGACTAGTTTTTTTTTCCCCTTGCTTTATGATCAAACCGCCAAGTCCTCCGTGCTAAATTATGCTACCTTGTGGGTGGGTTCCTGACCAGATATTGGTTTTAATATTAAATGAGGAACTGGTGGCAGCAAAGTGTTCTGGGAAATTTGGGAGACCCTGGCAGTGACGGAACGGAGGTTTATGTGTGTATCTCCTGACAGAGACTGGAGATATAGATATCACCCTCACTGCAGAGTGCCCAATAGCCAGTACACGGCAAGGCAGCTATTCTGTCGACTACTTATCCTAGGTGCAGTTCCCTGACTGACCTGAGGGTAAGGGGAGAGCCAGAGGGCTGCAAGATCCTAACCGGAACTGAAAGTGGGATAGACAAATAAATCCCTGACATATTGGTGGCAGCAGTGAGATAGACAAATACAACTTTGACATATTGGTGGCAGACAATGGGATCATAGAGCATTGGTGATCTGGTTTGAGCAATCATTCCTCTCTCTAAAAATGTGCACGGTTCTTGCGAGGACCCTGGGCAAAATGTTTTGGAGATCGAACTCCGTGTTTTTTAGTTCTGGGACAATACTGTGTATAGCAGTTACCCCCTCCCCTTCTCTTGTTTTTTTCTGTCTTATCTTTTGTTTGGCAAGGGGAGAATCCTGGTACACCCAGCAGAAAAAGGATGCTCTTGTTGAAATATGTACATTCCAAGGCCTTGACTCCCATGGCAAAGCCAAGGACCAAATGATCACGGAACTGGTGCAACTTGAAGCGGATCAAGACTGTTCCCAGAGTCCAGCGGAGGCAGGGGTCAGCCAAAGTATGGATGTTACCGAACCAGAGGTCCAACCGATGCAGGCCGGCCATACTCGCAACCAGGGTAGCGTGGACCACTATCTGCAAATGGCTCTATAACACTGCCCCGCAGACTATCAGGAGAGACTTCTGCAGCTGATCCAGCAATACCAGGAAAGAACTGAGCGAAAGGCCAAGAGACAGTGCCAGCTGGAGTTAGCCTGAAGCCAGGGGCAGAGGTCTTCCCAGCCTAGCAGTGAGTCCAGCAATATTTAGTTCCTTAAACCCCAGGCCAGAGCACTTCCCTGTGATGGAAAATGATGGGGACTTGGACATTTTCTGTGGGAATTTAAAAAAGCCTGCAGACAGTGCCAGCTTCCTGAGACCCAATGGGCTCGATATTTAACCCCAGGACTCAAAGGAAAAGCTCTGCTGGAGGCATTTGCTTCTTTTCCTCGAGACCAAGAGGGAAACTATGAGGCGATCAAGCAGGCCCTGATAAAAAATACCAACTGACTCCTGAGGTCTACCGTGAAAAGTTTTGGAACCTCCAGCATGGCCCAAACAACAGTTACAGCGATGTGGTGCATGGACTCGGAACCCACTTTGTTCAGGGGGTCCAAGGACTGTCAGTGACCACCTTTGAGCAGCTGCAGGACCTGATGATAAAAGACCAGTTCCTACATCTTTGTCCGGCTGAGGTGCGACAGTTCGTGATGGACCAG
>NW_027194665.1:0-17491 GCF_032444005.1 Ranitomeya imitator | reverse complement strand
TATACACTAAACTCCCATGTAGGGAGGAGTGTAGTTGATTACGCCATTACAGACATGAACCTGGCAGATGTCAGCGCCTTCATAGTCACCCCACAAACGCAACTGTCAGACCACAGCCAACTTCTTCTGTACATGAAATCTACAGAGAAACCATCCACTCAGAAGCCACAGCAGAGCGGCCTCTTCACCCGGCCTCCATCCTATAAATGGTCCAAAATATCGGCACTAAGATATAAAGAAGCTTCCAGAAGACCTGAAATACAGCGGATGCTCCACCACTTCTACAACCTTGAGTACATGCCAAACCCAGAGGGAGTGAACCAAGCAGCAAAGGACCTCAACAATATATTCTACGCAATGGCCAGACTGTCCGACCTTAAAAAAGTCGACTACAAGAGACCAAAAGAAACACAGGTCAATGGCTGGTTTGACAGAGAATGTAAAGCTGTACGGAAGACCCTGAGAACAGCCTCCAACAAGAAACACAGAGACCCCAACCACCTGGGTCTGAGGGAAGCCTATGACTCCATACAAAAGCAGTACAAAACCATCCTCAGGAGGAAGAAGCAGAGTTACATCTCTACGAAGCTCAATCAACTCCAAGACGCCCTCCAAGACCACTCCTTCTGGGAACTATTACTCCATATATCCCCCTATATCTCCTCCTATTACTCCATATATCCCCCTATATCTCCTCCTATTACTCCATATGTCCTCCCTATATCTCCTCCTATTACTCCATATATCCCCCTATATCTCCCCCTATTACTCCATATATCCCCCTATATCTCCCCCTATTACTCCATATATCCTCCTATATCTCCTCCTATTACTCCATATATCCCCCTATATCTCCTCCTATTACTCCATATATCCTCCCTATATCTCTTCCTATTACTCCATATATCCCCCTATATCTCCTCCTATTACTCCATATATCCTCCCTATATCTCCTCCTATTACTCCATATATCCTCCTATATCTCCCCCTATTACTCCATATATCCTCCCATATCTCCTCCTATTACTCCATATATCCTCCCTATATCTCCTCCTATTACCCCATATATCCTCCTATATCTCCTCCTATTACTCCATATATCCTCCTATATCTCCTCCTATTACTCCATATATCCTCCCATATCTCCCCCTATTACTCCATATATCCTCCTATATCTCCTATTACTCCATATATCCTCCTATATCTCCTCCTATTACCCCATATATCCTCCTATGTCTCCTCCTATTACTCCATATATCCTCCTATATCTCCTCCTATTACTCCATATATCCTCCCTATATCTCCCCCTATTACTCCATATATCCTCCTATATCTCCTCCTATTACTCCATATATCCTCCCTATATCTCCTCCTATTACCCCATATATCCTCCTATATCTCCTCCTATTACTCCATATATCCTCCTATATCTCCCCCTATTACTCCATATATCCTCCCTATATCTCCTCCTATTACTCCATATATCCTCCCTATATCTCCTCCTATTACTCCATATATCCCCCTATATCTCCCCCTATTACTCCATATATCCCCCTATATCTCCCCCTATTACTCCATATATCCTCCTATATCTCCTCCTATTACTCCATATATCCCCCTATATCTCCTCCTATTACTCCATATATCCTCCCTATATCTCTTCCTATTACTCCATATATCCCCCTATATCTCCTCCTATTACTCCATATATCCTCCCTATATCTCCTCCTATTACTCCATATATCCTCCTATATCTCCCCCTATTACTCCATATATCCTCCCATATCTCCTCCTATTACTCCATATATCCTCCCTATATCTCCTCCTATTACCCCATATATCCTCCTATATCTCCTCCTATTACTCCATATATCCTCCTATATCTCCTCCTATTACTCCATATATCCTCCCATATCTCCCCCTATTACTCCATATATCCTCCTATATCTCCTATTACTCCATATATCCTCCTATATCTCCTCCTATTACCCCATATATCCTCCTATGTCTCCTCCTATTACTCCATATATCCTCCTATATCTCCTCCTATTACTCCATATATCCTCCCTATATCTCCCCCTATTACTCCATATATCCTCCTATATCTCCTCCTATTACTCCATATATCCTCCCTATATCTCCTCCTATTACCCCATATATCCTCCTATATCTCCTCCTATTACTCCATATATCCTCCTATATCTCCCCCTATTACTCCATATATCCTCCCTATATCTCCTCCTATTACTCCATATATCCTCCTATATCTCCTCCTATTACTCCATATATCCTCCCTATATCTCCCCCTATTACCCCATATATCCTCCCTATATCTCTTCCTATTACTCCATATATCCTCCCTATATCTCCTCCTATTACTCCATATATCCTCCTATATCTCCCCCTATTACTCCATATATCCTCCTATATCTCCCCCTATTACTCCATATATCCTCCCTATATCTCCCCCTATTACCCCATATATCCTCCCTATATCTCTTCCTATTACTCCATATATCCTCCCTATATCTCCTCCTATTACTCCATATATCCTCCCTATATCTCCTCCTATTACTCCATATATCCTCCCTATATCTCCTCCTATTACTCCATATATCCTCCCTATATCTCCTCCTATTATTCCATATATCCCCCTATATCTCCTCCTATTACTCCATATATCCCCCTATATCTCCTCCTATTACTCCATATATCCTCCCTATATCTCCTCCTATTACTCCATATATCCCCCTATATCTCCTCCTATTACTCCATATATCCCCCTATATCTCCTCCTATTATTCCATATATCCCCCTATATCTCCTCCTATTACTCCATATATCCCCCTATATCTCCTCCTATTACTCCATATATCCTCCCTATATCTCCTCCTATTATTCCATATATCCCCCTATATCTCCTCCTATTACTCCATATATCCCCCTATATCTCCTCCTATTACTCCATATATCCTCCCTATATCTCCTCCTATTACTCCATATATCCCCCTATATCTCCTCCTATTATTCCATATATCCCCCTATATCTCCTCCTATTACTCCATATATCCCCCTATATCTCCTCCTATTACTCCATATATCCTCCCTATATCTCCTCCTATTATTCCATATATCCCCCTATATCTCCTCCTATTACTCCATATATCCCCCTATATCTCCTCCTATTACTCCATATATCCTCCCTATATCTCTTCCTATTACTCCACATATCCTCCCTATATCTCCTCCTATTACTCCATATACAGTGGGGCAAAAAAGTATTTAGTCAGTCAGCAATAGTGCAAGTTCCACCACTTAAAAAGATGAGAGGCGTCTGTAATTTACATCATAGGTAGACCTCAACTATGGGAGACAAACTGAGAAAAAAAAATCCAGAAAATCACATTGTCTGTTTTTTTAACAATTTATTTGCATATTATGGTGGAAAATAAGTATTTGGTCAGAATCAAACAATCAAGATTTCTGGCTCTCACAGACCTGTAACTTCTTTAAGAGTCTCCTCTTTCCTCCACTCATTACCTGTAGTAATGGCACCTGTTTAAACTTGTTATCAGTATAAAAAGACACCTCTGCACACCCTTAAACAGTCTGACTCTAAACTCCACTATGGTGAAGACCAAAGAGCTGTCAAAGGACACCAGAAACAAAATTGTAGCCCTGCACCAGGCTGGGAAGACTGAATCTGCAATAGCCAACCAGCTTCGAGTGAAGAAATCAACAGTGGGAGCAATAATTAGAAAATGGAAGACATACAAGACCACTGATAATCTCCCTCGATCTGGGGCTCCACACAAAATCCCACCCCGTGGGGTCAGAATGATCACAAGAACGGTGAGCAAAAATCCCAGAACCACGCGGGGGGACCTAGTGAATGAACTGCAGAGAGCTGGGACCAATGTAACAAGGCCTAGCATAAGTAACACACTACGCCACCATGGACTCAGATCCTGCAGTGCCAGACGTGTCCCACTGCTTAAGCCAGTACATGTCCGGGCCCGTCTGAAGTTTGCTAGAGAGCATTTGGATGATCCAGAGGAGTTTTGGGAGAATATCCTATGGTCTGATGAAACCAAACTGGAACTGTTTGGTAGAAACACAACTTGTCGTGTTTGGAGGAAAAAGAATACTGAGTTGCATCCATCAAACACCATACCTACTGTAAAGCATGGTGGTGGAAACATCATGCTTTGGGGCTGTTTCTCTGCAAAGGGGCCAGGATGACTGATCCGGGTACATGAAAGATTGAATGGGGCCATGTATCGTGAGATTTTGAGTGCAAACCTCCTTCCATCAGCAAGGGCATTGAAGATGAAACGTGGCTGGGTCTTTCAACATGACAATGATCCAAAGCACACCACCAGGGCAACGAAGGAGTGGCTTCGTAAGAAGCATTTCAAGGTCCTGGAGTGGCCTAGCCAGTCTCCAGATCTCAACCCTATAGAAAACCTTTGGAGGGAGTTGAAAGTCCGTGTTGCCAAGCGAAAAGCCAAAAACATCACTGCTCTAGAGGAGATCTGCATGGAGGAATGGGCCAACATACCAACAACAGTGTGTGGCAACCTTGTGAAGACTTACAGAAAACGTTTGACCTCTGTCATTGCCAACAAAGGATATATTACAAAGTATTGAGATGAAATTTTGTTTCTGACCAAATACTTATTTTCCACCATAATATGCAAATAAAATGTTAAAAAAACAGACAATGTGATTTTCTGGATTTTTTTTTCTCAGTTTGTCTCCCATAGTTGAGGTCTACCTATGATGTAAATTACAGACGCCTCTCATCTTTTTAAGTGGTGGAACTTGCACTATTGCTGACTGACTAAATACTTTTTTGCCCCACTGTATCCTCCTATATCTCCTCCTATTACTCAATATATATCCCCCTATATCCCCTCCTATTACTCCATATATCCTCCTATATCTCCTCCTATTACTCCATATATCCTCCCTATATCTCCCACTCTTACTCCATATATCCTCCTATATCTCCTCCTATTACTCCATATATCCTCCCTATATCTCCTCCTATTACTCCATATATCCCCCTATATCTCCTCCTATTACTCCATATATCCTCCCTATATCTCCTCCTATTACTCCATATATCCTCCCTATATCTCCTCCTATTACTCCATATATCCTCCCTATATCTCCTCCTATTATTCCATATATCCCCCTATATCTCCTCCTATTACTCCATATATCCTCCCTATATCTCCTCCTATTACTCCATATATCCTCCCTATATCTCCTCCTATTACTCCATATATCCTCCCTATATCTCCTCCTATTACTCCATATATCCTCCTATATCTCCTCCTATTACTCCATATATCCCCCTATATCTCCTCCTATTACTCCATATATCCTCCTATATCTCCTCCTATTACTCCATATATCCTCCCTATATCTCCTCCTATTACCCCATATATCCTCCTATATCTCCTCCTATTACTCCATATATCCTCCCTATATCTCCCCCTATTACTCCATATATCCTCCCTATATCTCCTCCTATTACTCCATATATCCCCCTATATCTCCTCCTATTACTCCATATATCCTCCCTATATCTCCCCCTATTACTCCATATATCCTCCTATATCTCCTCCCATTACTCCATATATCCCCCTATATCTCCTCCTATTACTCCATATATCCTCCCTATATCTCCCCCTATTACTCCATATATCCTCCTATATCTCCCCCTATTACTCCATATATCCTCCTATATCTCCTCCTATTACTCCATATATCCTCCTATATCTCCTCCTATTACTCCATATATCCTCCCTATATCTCCTCCTATTACTCCATATATCCTCCTATATCTCCTCCTATTACTCCATATATCCTCCTATATCTCCTCCTATTACTCCATATATCCTCCCTATATCTCCTCCTATTACTCCATATATCCTCCTATATCTCCTCCTATTACTCCATATATCCTCCTATATCTCCTCCTATTACTCCATATATCCTCCCTATATCTCCTCCTATTACTCCATATATCCTCCTATATCTCCCCCTATAACTCCATATATCATCCTATGTCTCCTCCCATTACTCCATATATCCTCCTATATCTCCTCCTATTACTCCATATATCCTCCCTATATCTCCTCCTATTACTCCATATATCCTCCTATATCTCCTCCTATTACTCCATATATCCTCCTATATCTCCTCCTATTACTCCATATATCCTCCCTATATCTCCTCCTATTACTCCATATATCCTCCTATATCTCCTCCTATTACTCCATATATCCTCCTATATCTCCTCCTATTACTCCATATATCCTCCCTATATCTCCTCCTATTACTCCATATATCCTCCCTATATCTCCCCCTATAACTCCATATATCCCCCTATATCTCCCCCTATTACTCCATATATCCTCCTATATCTCCTCCTATTACTCCATATATCCTCCTATATCTCCTCCTATTACTCCATATATCCTCCCTATATCTCCTCCTATTACTCCATATATCCTCCCTATATCTCCCCCTATAACTCCATATATCCCCCTATATCTCCCCCTATAACTCCATATATCATCCTATGTCTCCTCCCATTACTCCATATATCCACCTATATCTCCTCCTATTACTCCATATATCCTCCCTATATCTCCTCCTATTACTCCATATATCCCCCTATATCTCCCCCTATTACTCCATATATCCTCCTATATCTCCTCCTATTACTCCATATATCCTCCCTATATCTCCTCCTATTACTCCATATATCCCCCTATATCTCCCCCTATTACTCCATATATCCCCCTATATCTCCCCCTATTACTCCATATATCCTTCCTATATCTCCTCCTATTACTCCATATATCCTCCCTATATCTCTCCCTATTACTCCATATATCCTCCCTATATCTCCTCCTATTACTCCATATATCCTCCCTATATCTCCTCCTATTACTCCATATATCCCCCCTATATCTCCTCCTATTACTCCATATATCCCCCCATATCTCCTCCTGTTACTCCATATATCCTCCTATATCTCCTCCCATTACTCCATATATCCTCCTATATCTCCTCCTATTACTCCATATATCCTCCCTATATCTCCTCCTATTACTCCATATATCCTCCCTATATCTCCTCCTATTACTCCATATATCCCCCTATATCTCCCCCTATTACTCCATATATCCTCCTATATCTCCTCCCAATACTCCATATATCCCACTATATCTCCTCCTATTACTCCATATATCCTCCTATATCTCCTCCTATTACTCCATATATCCTCTCTATATCTCCTCCTATTACTCCATATATCCCCCTATATCTCCCCCTATTACTCCACATATCCCCCTATATCTCCCCCTATTACTCCATATATCCTCCCTATATCTCCCCCTATTACTCCATATATCCTCCTATATCTCCCTTTATTACTCCACATATCCCCCTATATCTCCTCCTATTACTCCATATATCCTCCCTATATCTCCTCCTATTACTCCATATATCCTCCCTATATCTCCCCCTATTACTCCATATATCCTCCCTATATCTCCCCCTATTACTCCATATATCCTCCTATATCTCCCCCTATTACTCCATATATCCTCCTATATCTCCTCCTATTACTCCATATATCCCTCCATATCTCCTCCTATTACTCCATATATCCTCCCTATATCTCCCCCTATTACTCCATATATCCTCCTATATCTCCTCCTATAACTCCATATATCCTCCTATATCTCCTCCTATTACTCCATATATCCTCCTATATCTCCTCCTATTACTCCATATATCCTCCCTATATCTCCCCCTATTACTCCATATATCCTCCTATATCTCCTCCTATAACTCCATATATCCTCCTATATCTCCTCCTATTACTCCATATATCCTCCCTATATCTCCTCCTATTACTCCATATATCCTCCCTATATCTCCTCCTATTACTCCATATATCCTCCCTATATCTCCTCCTATTACTCCATATATCCTCCCTATATCTCCTCCTATTATTCCATATATCCTCCCTATATCTCCTCCTATTACTCCATATATCCTCCTATATCTCCTCCTATTACTCAATATATCCTCCTATATCTCCTCCTATCACTCCATATATCCTCCTATATCTCCCCCTATTACTCCGTATATCCTCCTATATCTCCTCCTATTACTCCATATATCCTCCTATATCTCCTCCTATTACTCCATATATCCTCCTATATCTCCTTCTATTACTCCATATATCCTCCCTATATCTCCTCCTATTACTCCATATATCCTCCTATATCTCCTTCTATTACTCCATATATCCTCCCTATATCTCCCCCTATTACTCCATATATCCTCCTATATCTCCTCCTATTACTCCATATACCCTCCCTATATCTCCTCCTATTACTCCATATATCCTCCTATATCTCCTTCTATTACTCCATATATCCTCCCTATATCTCCCCCTATTACTCCATATATCCTCCTATATCTCCTTCTATTACTCCATATATCCTCCCTATATCTCCTCCTATTACTCCATATATCCTCCTATATCTCCTCCTATTACTCCATATATCCTCCTATATCTCCCCCTATTACTCCATATATCCTCCTATATCTCCCCCTATTACTCCATATATCCCCCTATATCTCCCCCTATTACTCCATATATCCTCCTATATCTCCTCCTATTACTCCATATATCCCCCTATATCTCCTCCTATTACTCCATATATCCCCCTATATCTCCTCCTATTACTCCATATATCCTCCCTATATCTCCTCCTATTACTCCATATATCCTCCCTATATCTCCTCCTATTACTCCATATATCCTCCTATATCTCCTCCTATTACTCCATATAGCCTCCTATATCTCCTCCTATTACTCCATATATCCTCCCTATATCTCCTCCTATTACTCCATATATCCTCCCTATATCTCCTCCTATTACTCCATATATCCCCCTATATCTCCTCCTATTACTCCATATATCCTCCCTATATCTCCTCCTATTACTCCATATATCCTCCTATATCTCCTCCTATTACTCCATATATCCTCCCTATATCTCCCCCTATTACTCCATATATCCTCCCTATATCTCCTCCTATTACTCAATATATCCCCCTATATCTCCTCCTATTACTCCATATATCCTCCCTATATCTCCTCCTATTACTCCATATATCCCCCTATATCTCCTCCTATTACTCCATATATCCTCCTATATCTCCTCCTATTACTCCATATATCCTCCTATGTCTCCTCCTATTACTCCATATATCCCCCTATATCTCCTCCTATTACCCCATATATCTCCTCCTATTACTCCATATATCCTCCTATATCTCCTCCTATTACTCCATATATCCTCCTATATCTCCTCCTATTACTCCATATATCCTCCTATATCTCCTCCTATTACTCCATATATCCTCCTATATCTCCTCCTATTACTCCATATATACTCCCTATATCTCCTCCTATTACTCCATATATCCCCCTATATCTCCTCCTATTACTCCATATATCCTCCCTATATCTCCCACTATTACTCCATATATCCTCCTATATCTCCTCCTATTACTCCATATATCCCCCTATATCTCCCCCTATTACCCCATATATCCTCCCTATATCTCCTCCTATTATTCCATATATCCCCCTATATCTCCTCCTATTACTCCATATGTCCTCCCTATATCTCCTCCTATTACTCCATATATCCTCCCTATATCTCCTCCTATTACTCCATATATCCTCCTATATCTCCTCCTATTACTCCATATATCCTCCCTATATCTCCTCCTATTACTCCATATATCCTCTCTATATCTCCTCCTATTACTCCATATATCCTCCCTATATCTCCCCCTATTACTCCATATATCCTCCCTATATCTCCTCCTATTACTCCATATATCCTCCTATATCTCCTCCTATTACTCCACATATCCCCCATATCTCCTATTACTCCATATATCCTCCCTATATCTCCCCCTATTACTCCATATATCCTCCCTATATCTCCTCCTATTACTCCATATATCCCCCTATATCTCCTCCTATTACTCCATATATCCCCCTATATCTCCGCCTATTACTCCATATATCCTCCCTATATCTCCCCCTATTACTCCATATATCCCCCTATATCTCCTCCTATTACTCCATATATCCTCCCTATATCTCCCCCTATTACTCCATATATCCCCCTATATCTCCTCCCATTACTCCATATATCCCCCTATATCTCCTCCTATTACTCCATATATCCTCCCTATATCTCCCCCTATTACTCCATATATCCCCCTATATCTCCTCCCATTACTCCATATATCCCCCTATATCTCCTCCTATTACTCCATATATCCTCCCTATATCTCCTCCTATTACTCCATATATCCTCCCTATATCTCCTCCTATTACTCCATATATCCTCCTTATATCTCCTCCTATTACTCCATATATCCCCCTATATCTCCTCCTATTACTCCATATATCCTCCCTATATCTCCTCCTATTACTCCATATATCCCCCTATATCTCCTCCTATTACTCCATATATCCTCCTATATCTCCTCCTATTACTCCATATATCCTCCCTATATCTCCTCCTATTACTCCATATATCCTCCTGTATCTCCTCCTATTACTCCATATATCCTCCCTATATCTCCTCCTATTACTCCATATATCCTCCCTATATCTCCTCCTATTACTCCATATATCTTCCCTATATCTCCTCCTATTACTCCATATATCCTCCTGTATCTCCTCCTATTACTCCATATATCCTCCCTATATCTCCTCCTATTACTCCATATATCCTCCCTATATCTCCTCCTATTACTCCATATATCCTCCCTATATCTCCTCCTATTACTCCATATATCCTCCCTATATCTCCTCCTATTACTCCATATATCCTCCTGTATCTCCTCCTATTACTCCATATATCCTCCCTATATCTCCTCCTATTACTCCATATATCCTCCCTATATCTCCTCCTATTACTCCATATATCCTCCCTATATCTCCTCCTATTACTCCATATATCCTCCCTATATCTCCTCCTATTACTCCATATATCCTCCTATATCTCCTCCTATTACTCCATATATCCCCCTATATCTCCTCCTATTACTCCATATATCCTCCCTATATCTCCCACTCTTACTCCATATATCCTCCTATATCTCCCCCTATTACTCCATATATCCTCCCTATATCTCCTCCTATTATTCCATATATCCCCCTATATCTCCTCCTATTACTCCATATATCCTCCCTATATCTCCCCCTATTACTCCATATATCCTCCCTATATCTCCTCCTATTACTCCATATATCCTCCTATATCTCCCCCTATTACTCCATATATCCTCCTATATCTCCTCCTATTACTCCATATATCCTCCTATATCTCCTCCTATTACTCCATATATCCTCCCTATATCTCCTCCTATTACTCCATATATCCTCCTATATCTCCCCCTATTATTCCATATATCCCCCTATATCTCCTCCTATTACTCCATATATCCTCCTATATCTCCCCCTATTACTCCATATATCCTCCCTATATCTCCTCCTATTACTCCATATATCCTCCCTATATCTCCTCCTATTACTCCATATATCCTCCTGTATCTCCTCCTATTACTCCATATATCCTCCCTATATCTCCTCCTATTACTCCATATATCCTCCCTATATCTCCTCCTATTACTCCATATATCCTCCTATATCTCCTCCTATTACTCCATATATCCTCCCTATATCTCCTCCTATTACTCCATATATCCTCCTATATCTCCCCCTATTATTCCATATATCCCCCTATATCTCCTCCTATTACTCCATATATCCTCCTGTATCTCCTCCTATTCCTCCATATATCCTCCCTATATCTCCTCCTATTACTCCATATATCCTCCCTATATCTCCTCCTATTACTCCATATATCCTCCCTATATCTCCTCCTATTACTCCATATATCCTCCCTATATCTCCTCCTATTACTCCATATATCCTCCTGTATCTCCTCCTATTACTCCATATATCCTCCCTATATCTCCTCCTATTACTCCATATATCCTCCCTATATCTCCTCCTATTACTCCATATATCCTCCCTATATCTCCTCCTATTACTCCATATATCCTCCCTATATCTCCTCCTATTACTCCATATATCCTCCTATATCTCCTCCTATTACTCCATATATCCCCCTATATCTCCTCCTATTACTCCATATATCCTCCCTATATCTCCCACTCTTACTCCATATATCCTCCTATATCTCCCCCTATTACTCCATATATCCTCCCTATATCTCCTCCTATTATTCCATATATCCCCCTATATCTCCTCCTATTACTCCATATATCCTCCCTATATCTCCCCCTATTACTCCATATATCCTCCCTATATCTCCTCCTATTACTCCATATATCCTCCTATATCTCCCCCTATTACTCCATATATCCTCCTATATCTCCCCCTATTACTCCATATATCCTCCTATATCTCCTCCTATTACTCCATATATCCTCCCTATATCTCCTCCTATTACTCCATATATCCTCCCTATATCTCCTCCTATTACTCCATATATCCTCCTATATCTCCCCCTATTACTCCATATATCCCCCTATATCTCCTCCTATTACTCCATATATCCTCCCTATATCTCCTCCTATTACTCCATATATCCCTCTATATCTCCTCCTATTACTCCATATATCCTCCCTATATCTCCTCCTATTACTCCATATATCCCCCTATATCTCCTCCTATTACTCCATATATCCTCCCTATATCTCCTCCTATTACTCCATATATCCCCCTATATCTCCTCCTATTACTCCATATATCCTCCCTATATCTCCCCCTATTACTCCATATATCCTCCTATATCTCCTCCCATTACTCCATATATCCCCCTATATCTCCTCCTATTACTCCATATATCCTCCCTATATCTCCCCCTATTACTCCATATATCCTCCTATATCTCCCCCTATTACTCCATATATCCTCCTATATCTCCTCCTATTACTCCATATATCCTCCTATATCTCCTCCTATTACTCCATATATCCTCCCTATATCTCCTCCTATTACTCCATATATCCCCCTATATCTCCCCCTATAACTCCATATATCATCCTATGTCTCCTCCCATTACTCCATATATCCACCTATATCTCCTCCTATTACTCCATATATCCTCCCTATATCTCCTCCTATTACTCCATATATCCCCCTATATCTCCCCCTATTACTCCATATATCATCCTATATCTCCTCCTATTACTCCATATATCCTCCCTATATCTCCTCCTATTACTCCATATATCCCCCTATATCTCCCCCTATTACTCCATATATCCCCCTATATCTCCCCCTATTACTCCATATATCCTTCCTATATCTCCTCCTATTACTCCATATATCCTCCCTATATCTCTCCCTATTACTCCATATATCCTCCCTATATCTCCTCCTATTACTCCATATATCCTCCCTATATCTCCTCCTATTACTCCATATATCCCCCCTATATCTCCTCCTATTACTCCATATATCCCCCCATATCTCCTCCTGTTACTCCATATATCCTCCTATATCTCCTCCCATTACTCAATATATCCCCCTATATCTCCTCCTATTACTCCATATATCCTCCCTATATCTCCTCCTATTACTCCATATATCCTCCCTATATCTCCTCCTATTACTCCATATATCCCCCTATATCTCCCCCTATTACTCCATATATCCTCCTATATCTCCTCCCAATACTCCATATATCCCACTATATCTCCTCCTATTACTCCATATATCCTCCTATATCTCCTCCTATTACTCCATATATCCTCTCTATATCTCCTCCTATTACTCCATATATCCCCCTATATCTCCCCCTATTACTCCACATATCCCCCTATATCTCCCCCTATTACTCCATATATCCTCCCTATATCTCCCCCTATTACTCCATATATCCTCCTATATCTCCCTTTATTACTCCACATATCCCCCTATATCTCCTCCTATTACTCCATATATCCTCCCTATATCTCCTCCTATTACTCCATATATCCTCCCTATATCTCCCCCTATTACTCCATATATCCTCCCTATATCTCCCCCTATTACTCCATATATCCTCCTATATCTCCCCCTATTACTCCATATATCCTCCTATATCTCCTCCTATTACTCCATATATCCCTCCATATCTCCTCCTATTACTCCATATATCCTCCTATATCTCCTCCTATTACTCCATATATCCCTCCATATCTCCTCCTATTACTCCATATATCCTCCCTATATCTCCCCCTATTACTCCATATATCCTCCTATATCTCCTCCTATAACTCCATATATCCTCCTATATCTCCTCCTATTACTCCATATATCCTCCC
This sequence comes from Ranitomeya imitator, assembly GCF_032444005.1. NCBI lineage: Eukaryota > Metazoa > Chordata > Amphibia > Anura > Dendrobatidae > Ranitomeya > Ranitomeya imitator. The sequence continues at coordinate 3,025 of NW_027194665.1, read as the reverse complement.
TATATCTCCTCCTATTACTCCATATATCCTCCCTATATCTCCTCCTATTACTCCATATATCCTCCCTATATCTCCTCCTATTACTCCATATATCCTCCCAATATCTCCTCCTATTACTCCATATATCCTCCCTATATCTCCTCCTATTACTCCATATATCCTCCTATATCTCCTCCTATTACTCCATATATCCTCCTATATCTCCCCCTATTACTCCATATATCCTCCTATATCTCCTCCTATTACTCCATATATCCTCCCTATATCTCCTCCTATTACTCCATATATCCTCCTATATCTCCTCCTATTACTCCATATATCCTCCTGTATCTCCTCCTATTACTCCATATATCCTCCTATATCTCCTACTATTACTCCATATATCCTCCCTATATCTCCTCCTATTACTCCATATATCCTCCCTATATCTCCTCCTATTACTCCATATATCTTCCCTATATCTCCTCCTATTACTCCATATATCCTCCCTATATCTCCTCCTATTACTCCATATATCCTCCCTATATCTCCTCCTATTACTCCATATATCCTCCCTATATCTCCTCCTATTACTCCATATATCCTCCTATATCTCCTCCTATTACTCCATATATCCTCCCCTATATCTCCTCCTATTACTCCATATATCCTCCCTATATCTCCTCCTATTACTCCATATATCCTCCTATATCTCCCCTATTACTCCATATATTTTCCTATATCTCCTCCTATTACTCCATATATCCTCCTATATCTCCTCCTATTACTCCATATATCCCCCTATATCTCCCCCTATTACTCCATATATCCTCCCTATATCTCCCCCTATTACTCCATGTATCCTCCCTTATATCTCCTCCTATTACTCCATATATCCCCCTATATCTCCTCCTATTACTCCATATATCCTCCTATATCTCCTCCTATTACTCCATATATCCTCCCTATATCTCCTCCTATTACTCCATATATCCTCCTGTATCTCCTCCTATTACTCCATATATCCTCCCTATATCTCCTCCTATTACTCCATATATCCTCCCTATATCTCCTCCTATTACTCCATATATCTCCCTATATCTCCTCCTATTACTCCATATATCCTCCCTATATCTCCTCCTATTACTCCATATATCCTCCTATATCTCCTCCTATTACTCCATATATCCTCCCTATATCTCCTCCTATTACTCCATATATCCTCCTATATCTCCTCCTATTACTCATATATCCTCCCTATATCTCCTCCTATTACTCCATATATCCTCCCTATATCTCCTCCTATTACTCCATATATCCTCCTATATCTCCCCCTATTACTCCATATATTTCCTATATCTCCTCCTATTACTCCATATATCCTCCTATATCTCCTCCTATTACTCCATATATCCTCCCTATATCTCCCTCCTATTACTCCATATATCCTCCCTATATCTCCTCCTATTACTCCATATATCCTCCTATATCTCCCCCTATTACTCCATATATCCTCCTATATCTCCTCCTATTACTCCATATATCCTCCTATATCTCCCCCTATTACTCCATATATTCTCCTATATCTCCCCCTATTACTCCATATATCCCCCTATATCTCCTCCTATTGCTCCATATATCCTCCCTATATCTCCTCCTATTACTCCATATATCCCTCTATATCTCCTCCTATTACTCCATATATCCTCCCTATATCTCCTCCTATTACTCCATATATCCCCTATATCTCCTCCTATTACTCCATATATCCTCCCTATATCTCCTCCTATTACTCCATATATCCTCCCTATATCTCACCCTATTACTCCATATATCCTCCCTATATCTCCTCCTATTACTCCATATATCCTCCTATATCTCCTCCTATTACTCAATATATCCTCCTATATCTCCTCCTATCACTCCATATATCCTCCTATATCTCCCCCTATTACTCCGTATATCCTCCTATATCTCCTCCTATTACTCCATATATCCTCCTATATCTCCTCCTATTACTCCATATATCCTCCTATATCTCCTCATATTACTCCATATATCCTCCCTATATCTCCTCCTATTACTCCATATATCCTCCTATATCTCCTCCTATTACTCAATATATCCTCCTATATCTCCTCCTATCACTCCATATATCCTCCTATATCTCCCCCTATTACTCCGTATATCCTCCTATATCTCCTCCTATTACTCCATATATCCTCCTATATCTCCTCCTATTACTCAATATATCCTCCTATATCTCCTCCTATCACTCCATATATCCTCCTATATCTCCTCCTATTACTCCATATATCCTCCCTATATCTCCCCCTATTACTCCATATATCCTCCCTATATCTCCTCCTATTACTCCATATATCCTCCTATATCTCCTCCTATTATTCCATATATCCTCCTATATCTCCTCCTATTACTCCATATATCCTCCTATATCTCCTCCTATTACTCCATATATCCTCCTATATCTCCTCCTATTACTCCATATATCCTCCCTATATCTCCTCCTATTACTCCATATATCCTCCCTATATCTCCTCCTATTACTCCATATATCCTCCCTATATCTCCCCCTATTACTCCATATATCCTCCTATATCTCCTCCTATTACTCCATATATCCTCCCTATATCTCCTCCTATTACTCCATATATCCTCCTATATCTCCTTCTATTACTCCATATATCCTCCCTATATCTCCCCCCTATTACTCCATATATCCTCCTATATCTCCTCCTAATACTCCATATATCCTCCCTATATCTCCTCCTATTACTCCATATATCCTCCTATATCTCCTTCTATTACTCCATATATCCTCCCTATATCTCCCCCTATTACTCCATATATCCTCCTATATCTCCTCTATTACTCCATATATCCTCCCTATATCTCCTCCTATTACTCCATATATCCTCCTATTACTCCATATTATCCTCCTATATCTCCTCCTATTACTCCATATATCCTCCCTATATCTCCTCATATTACTCCATATATCCTCCTATATCTCCTCCTATTACTC